>NC_056448.1:8463288-8763288 GCF_018296145.1 Oncorhynchus tshawytscha
AAATGCAGACCGGTGAGTACACTGGGTAGTAGGGAGGTTAGTAGGGAGGTTAGTAGGGAGGGTAGTAGGGAGGGTAGTAGGGAGGGTAGTAGGGAGGGTAGTAGGGAGGTTAGTAGGGAGGGTAGTAGGGAGGGTAGTAGGGAGGGTAGTAGGGAGGTTAGTAGGGAGGTTAGTAGGGAGGGTAGTAGGGAGGGTAGTAGGGAGGGTAGTAGGGAGGGTAGTAGGGAGGTTAGTAGGGAGGGTAGTAGGGAGGTTAGTAGGGAGGTTAGTAGGGAGGGTAGTAGGGAGGGTAGTAGGGAGGGTAGTAGGGAGGTTAGTAGGGAGGGTAGTAGGGAGGTTAGTAGGGAGGTTAGTAGGGAGGTTAGTAGGGAGGGTAGTAGGGAGGGTAGTAGGGAGGGTAGTAGGGAGGGTAGTAGGGAGGTTGGTTCCTTTACAGAAAATAAAGATTTGGAACATTAATTGGGTACTTTCATCTAAATGTTTGAAAATCCTTTCCTTTGTTAACTGTCTGTGTCTTCCACTCAGTCGCACTTAAGAGCTGCGTTTTCATTTCTCTCAGAGACATTGTCAATGTAATGATTCACCTATTTTCAATCAGCGTTTAACGGTAATTGCATTTTGATTTAGGGCAATTAATCCCTATTTAAGGCTATTTGCATAAATGTGAAATATTAATGGGTTCTTTTGGAAGAGTGGAGAGATGAGGATTTGGCCACCGAGCACCCTCTGCTGCCCTCCAGGCATATCCAGTCCCATTAGCATGGGTGCCCTGCAAGCGAAGGAAGGGCGTACATTTAAAAAAGGAGTTCTCTCTGTTGGATTCTCTATTGAATATAGAAATTGAATCATAGAAAAGGAGGTAGTGATAACGGAACTGTATTGGACAGACACAGTGGTCCGTCTGAACAGAACCGTACCAACGTGGCTACAAAATAGAGGGCTGAGAGGGGATAAAGGGGTGAGGGGTGTGTAGGGATGAGGATGTGAGGGGGGAAGGGGATGAGGGGTGAGGGGTGTGTAGGGATGAGGATGTGAGGGGGAAGGGGATGAGGGGGTGAGGGGTGTGTAGGGATGAGGATGTGAGGGGGAAGGGGATGAGGGGGAGGGGTGTGTAGGGATGAGGATGTGAGGGGGGTACGGGGTGAGGGGTGTGTAGGGATGAGGATGTGAGGGGGGGAAGGGGATGAGGGGGTGTCCGATAAGCATGAGAGAGGGGCAATACATACGAGTGAGGTGGAAAGGGTTTCAGGTCAGGCCTTGGTCGGTTCTCGTTGTCCTCTGATTCAGTGCCTGCCACGGTGTGTCAGACGTCACAGAAGAGATTGTTTTGACACCCCGTTCAGAAATTCAGTAGTGAGACGTCTGGTTCATGAAATTTGCAGCCCCTGATTGAATTTATCATATTTTCATAGAGACCATGAACTCCATGTCTGCCTGCCAGGCTAGGGGGAACAAGAGGGGGCATCTTTCTCCGCTTCCCTCCATCCCTCCCAAATCTGTTCCCTCCCCTACTTCTCAGCACCTATGAGTCTGATTCCTCTGGAGGTTGTTTTGCTTGCCACTGAGCTGCTGCTTCTGCTACTACAAGTCGAGCTTTCTATCTGTCATTTCTGACCCGTGTGTCTGCAGGACTCTCTCTCCCTCCCTCTCTCTTTCCATCCCTCCTTCTCTCCACCTTACTCTCTGTCTCACCTCCGTCCCTACCTCTCGCCCCAGAGAGCCTCTGTCTATGAATCCTAATGGGTGCTCTCTATGTAAATAATATATTATATAATACATTTCTAATGTCCCTCTCAGACCTGCCTCTCTCCCTGCCCTAGCATCTTATATTAGTTTGCCAGCTAGGGCTTCGCCTCGCCGCCTCAAACACTCTGACGTAAATATTTAACCAGCGGAAAAACTCATATCACGTCCCTTTTTTTTTGGGGTGCAAACATTCACACCGTGAATCTTAGGGACGAGGAGGAGGAGGAAGGGGAGGAAATGAAATATTTAGAGATGCACAATCCTTTCAATTATGTTCCTGATGCTTTAATGAAAAGAAAAAAAACAGAACAACAATGAAATGAGCAGCAGCATTTTGAAGTAGTGTAGCTGAGGAGTTTCCAACAGCAATACAATATAACGCTGTCAATTATTCACACTACACCCCAGTTTCCCCTAGTCAGATGCATTATACATTTATGTTTCAATATATTCTGGGAATTTAAATACAATCTTTTTTTGCGTGTCATTTGTTTTCCCCTTGCAATTAAAGAGTTTTAAAAAGTTTACAGAAACATTTCAAAAGGAGGAAAAAAGGTTCAATAGGATTGTGCGGATCAGTTATTGCCCATTTTGGAGCATTGCCCGATGCGAGAAGAGTTTTCACACACACACACATACACAAACACACCACACCACACACGCACACACACACCAAGCCTCCAGTTGCTGTACCCTTGCTGGCTCTTGGGTGGTGAAACAGTGAACCAGGTCTTTGTAGCTCCCCCTCACATCGTCTGCTTCCCCAGTAGATTGGTTATCATCAATGTTTAACAGACACTTAAAAGATGTTTCCTTACTCATCTGTAATTTAAGCAGCTTTCTGAAGCGCTGCATCCTATCCCTGTATCAGCCACCAGCACAATCACTTTTTGTTGCTGCCTTTCGTCATGCTCTATTATTTAGTGAGAGAACAAACAGAGAGCCCTCTCTCTCTCTTCTTCTCTTTCTCTTTATTCTCTTATTCTGTTCTTCTTGTTCTCTTTTATCTCCGGCTCCTTTGGGTCTGTTGGTGTAACCAACAAAAGGGTTCGGTTTCACCGCGGTTAATCCACCACGTCAGCTGAGGTTGTTGTCTCTCTCTCTCTCTCTCTGCCTTTATCTCTCTCTCTCTCTCTCTCTGCCTTTATCTCTCTCTCTCTGCCTTTATCTCTCTCTCTCTCTGTCTTTATCGCTCTATTTTATGTCTTTCTCTCTCTTTCACTATCTTCTCTGGTGTCCAGTTTTCCCCCATGCTGAAGTTGTATGGACAGTGTGTGCCAGTGAATTTTTTTGGTTTGGTGTGTGTCCATGGTGGGACTGGTTTGCCACCAACCTGTTATCAGTAATAAGATGGGGCAAGCAGGCAGGCCAGGTCACCATAGCAACCAACTCCTCTATCACTTATCACAGAGGGAAAGTGGGATGAGAGTGAAAGAAGAGAGATAGCATAAGCTGGGGACAGCAAGAGAGAAATGAGAGAAGTTAAGAGAAAGACAAGAGAGAATGTGTAGGCATGGCTGCATGTGTTCATATTGTGTGTACTGTCTATGTTTCTGTCTGTGGGAGTGCAGGGGGTATGGGGCAGGGGCAGGGGCAGGGGTATGGGGGCAGGGGCAGGGGCAGGGGTAGGGGCAGGGGAGGGGCAGGGGTAGAGGGGGAGTCAGAGGCAGGGAGGGGTGAAGGGATGGAAGGAAGAGGGGCTAGAGAAAATATGTTTAAAACATAAACTGCATGCAGAATTGATGATGACGCGTGGCTGTTGTGACAATGGCTTATGAGGCCATAACAGGTCCAAACACACACACACACACACACACACACGCACACACTAGGCCTGGGGCCTTGCTCTTGGGCCCCTTTGCTGGAAAGGACAAATCTGCCCTCTGATTTATGGAAATGCAGATGTGGCTTTTATTATGCCCCAACCCCTCCCTTCACACACACACACACACACACACACACACACACACACACTTCGATGCATTGACAGATCTGCAGTGAGGAGAGAGAAGGACAAAGGAGGGTCAAATACTGTATAAAATGTGTCGACTCTGCAGGGGAAATGGTAATTAAGTTATGAAGTGTGTGTGTGTCTGTGTGTGTGTCTGGGTGTCGAGGCCTATTGGCGGAGAGAAGAAAAAGAGAGTTGGTAATGCCTCTGTCTTGACGGACACATGCTGGAATTGTATAATGAGGCGTTAGCAACACACACATGATGAAGACAATGGTAACAAAGGGATTCCTTGTGTGTGTGTGTGTGTGTGTGTGTGTATGTGTGTGTGTGTGTGTGTGTGTGTGTGTGTGTGTGTGTGTGTGTGTGTGTGTGTGTGTGTGTGTGTGTGTGTGTGTGTGTGTGTGTGTGTGTAATGAGTAAGTGTGTTTTTATGCATTGCTGGCTGCACTGCATATTTTGGCACAAATCTCAAAATGCAAATGTGTGAACGCATCCAACAAGACCAGAGTGGAAAATGAAATGAAAGATTCAGCCAAGTGAGCTCCTCGACGCAGATAACAGCGGCGTGTGCGTGTGTGGGGATGTGTGTGTGAGGTGTGAGAATGATGAAATGTGTTCAGCATTAATATATATTTACATATTATGGTAAATCCTCAAGGTAGGAAAACGAATTCTCCTCAGAAGTCACAGTGAAACAGCTCATATCTGAACTGAAGTAAATCCTCTTTGCCAGGAAGACCCACTCGCCTCTGTTTGTAAGTACAGAATGCCCCTTCATGAAGAAGTGTTTTCACAACACTCAAACACCAAGTCAGATTGAGGAACCATTTAGGATGTTTCACAGTACTTCATAAACACGGGGGTGGAACTGCGTTAGAGCTGTTAAATCCACAAGCCGCTCCTCGCGTCAATTTATCGCGGACACTGCCACTGGAAACAACGAAACCCCCAGACTCTACTCTGACAAAACCAATGCAGCCCACAAGTTCAAACAATGCGTGATGTTCTGTTGTCTACACCTGATTTAGACTGATATAGGCTTGAAATCCCACCGTCCAAATGAACAGGAAGACACGCGTTAGCCTCCACTTTCCAACTTCTGACACGGTAGGGATGATGAGGAAAGGAGTGGTTTATCACGCACAAGAGCAGCCGCTCACAGATATGCCAGTTTATAGCGCGTTTACACCTACAACACGCCAACACGTCTGCTGTGCAGATGTCTGCCAACGCTGGATCAAAGCTCGATCTGATTGAATCAAGGCCTAACATTGGGCTTACGTTCAAACCCCCCTTCAAATCTCAGTTTAGACGCACAGCTTTTCATGGTTTCATTAGGAAATTGTGGCGTTTTCGAGTATCTATTTTACCCGTGCGGGACGGGGAAAGATAGCTTGAGGGAGAGAGAGGAGGAGAGCATGATAGAAGCATCCTGAGAGATTCACGCCGTGTTCAGTAATCGAGGAAAAGAGCGGAGGGGGAGAAGAGGAGAGAGTATGCTGTATAAGCTATGCTTGAATGGAGTCTTTCTCTCAACTCGGCTGACTGGTCTCTGCTTCGGAGGCACAAACACACACACACACACACACACACACACACACACACACACACACACACACACACACACACACACACACACACACAGCCCGCTTTTCCCGTGGCGACCACTCTGTCAGCCCCTAAACACACTTTGCTGCTTAACTGTAACTCTCAGCATCCCTTTTTTAATCTTCCTCCCCTTCTCATCCTTCTTCTCCTCCTCCTCCATAGCACTGGCCTGTCTTTATTCTTCTATTACTCTCTCTCTCTTACCAAACTTCTTCTCTCTCCCTCCCTTCTTCCCATCTTCCCTCCCTTCTTTCCATATCTCTTTTCCTCTCCTTCCCTCTCCTCTCCAGAGAGCATTCTATCCCCTATCCCCAGCATCCTCTCTTGCTTCCATCCTTCTATCTCTACCTCTCTCCTATCTCCCTCTTTCCCGCCCTCTACTGCTCCTCTGCTACCCCCCTCTCGCCCTTCTTCCTTGAGAGTAGCGTTTAGTGATTAATGTGAGTTTTAATTGTCATGCTCACTTTTATGCTCATTAGAGTGTATTATGCATCAGTTAGGGTATTAAAGTTCAGCCCGAGATTTCATGCATACTGATGAGGATGCAAATGAGCCCGGCATGAAAGGAAGGATCTCTGGATGTGTGTGTGTGTGTGTGTGTGTGTGTGTGTGTGTGTGTGTGTGTGTGTGTGTGTGTGTGTGTGTGTGTGTGTGTGTGTGTGTGTGTGTGTGTGTGTGTGTGTGTGTGTGTGTGATCCCCTGGAGCCAGCAGCAGTGTCGTCTGTTATTTCCCTCAGTAGCCGTCTCAGCCGCAGTGTAAGAGGGGTCTGGCTATAGAAATAATGTAACCGTTTTTTTCAATCGCTTTGGTGCAATTTCCACAAGCACTGTATGTGGTACATTTTCACAACTCTTAGTACAAAACTCAAAACCAATCATCAACTAGGCAGTTGCAGCAAAACAACACACAACATCATACAGTCACTTCTTCATCTAGAAATACATATTTTACATTGCAGTACATATTCATATGAAGTCATTGCCTTTCACAATGCAATTGCTCACATTACTTTTGATATGATTTTCTTGCCATTTGTTAAAAATACATTTTACCATTACTTTATCTGACTCCTCTTAATTGATCATCACTAAACCATTTATTAAACCTATAGATTTGAGTCTGGTTTGTCTAATAAAGATTTTGAGACCTACATAATGAAAATGTACAGTTGAAGTCGGAAGCTTACATACACACATACACAACTTGTTTTTCAACCACTCCACAAATTTCTTGTTAACAAACTATAGTTTTGTTAAGTCGGTTAGGACATCTACTTTGCGCATGACACAAATCATTTTTCCAACAGTTGTTTACAGACAGATTATTTCACTTATAATTCACTGTATCACAATTCCAGTGGGTCAAAAATGTACAAACACTAAGTTGACTGTGCCTTTAAACAGCTTGGAAAATTCCAGAAAACCACGTTCATCTTTACAAACAATAGTACGCAAGTATAAACACCATGGGACCACACAGCGGTCATACCGCTCAGGAAAAATATGCATTCTGTCTCCTAGAGATGAACATACTTTGAAGCGAATAGTGCAAATCAATCCCAGAACAACAGCAAAGGATCTTGTGAAGATGCTGGAGGAAACAGGTTCAAAAGTATCTACAGTGCCTTGCGAAAGTATTCGGCCCCCTTGAACTTTGCGACCTTTTGCCACATTTCAGGCTTCAAACATAAAGATATAAAACTGTATTTTTTTGTGAAGAATCAACAACAAGTGGGACACAATCATGAAGTGGAACAACATTTATTGGATATTTCAAACTTTTTTAACAAATCAAAAACTGAAAAATTGGGCGTGCAAAATTATTCAGCCCCCTTAAGTTAATACTTTGTAGCAACCCACCTTTTGCTGCGATTACAGCTGTAAGTCGCTTGGGGTATGTCTCTATCAGTTTTGCACATCGGGAGACTGAAATTTTTCCCCATTCCTCCTCGTAAAACAGCTCGAGCTCAGTGAGGTTGGATGGAGAGCATTTGTGAACAGCAGTTTTCAGTTCTTTCCACAGATTCTCGATTGGATTCAGGTCTGGACTTTGACTTGGCCATTCTAACACCTGGATATGTTTATTTTTGAACCATTCCATTGTAGATTTTGCTTTATGTTTTGGATCATTGTCTTGTTGGAAGACAAATCTCTGTCCCAGTCTCAGGTCTTTTGCAGACTCTATCAGGTTTTCTTCCAGAATGGTCCTGTATTTGGCTCCATCCATCTTCCCATCAATTTTAACCATCTTCCCTGTCCCTGCTGAAGAAAAGCAGGCCCAAACCATGATGCTGCCACCACCATGTTTGACAGTGGGGATGGTGTGTTCAGGGTGATGAGCTGTGTTGCTTTTACACCAAACATAACGTTTTGCATTGTTGCCAAAAAGTTCAATTTTGGTTTCATCTGACCAGGGCACCTTCTTCCACATGTTTGGTGTGTCTCCCAGGTGGCTTGTGGCAAACTTTAAACAACACTTTTTATGGATATTTTTAAGAAATGGCTTTCTTCTTGCCACTCTTCCATAAAGGGCAGATTTGTGCAATATACAACTGATTGTTGTCCTATGGACAGAGTCTCCCACCTCAGCTGTAGATATCTGCAGTTCATCCAGAGTGATCATGGGCCTCTTGGCTGCATCTCTGATCAGTCTTCTCCTTGTATGAGCTGAAAGTTTAGAGGGACGGCCAGGTCTTGGTAGATTTGCAGTGGTCTGATACTCCTTCCATTTCAATATTATCGCTTGCACAGTGCTCCTTGGGATGTTTAAAGCTTGGGAAATCTTTTTGTATCCAAATCCGGCTTTAAACTTCTTCACAACAGTATCTCGGAACTGCCTGGTGTGTTCCTTGTTCTTCATGATGCTCTCTGCGCTTTTAACGGACCTCTGAGACTATCACAGTGCAGGTGCATTTATACGGAGACTTGATTACACACAGGTGGATTGTATTTATCATCATTAGTCATTTAGGTCAACATTGGATCATTCAGAGATCCTCACTGAACTTCTGGAGAGAGTTTGCTGCACTGAAAGTAAAGGGGCTGAATAATTTTGCACGCCCAATTTTTCAGTTTTTGATTTGTTAAAAAAGTTTGAAATATCCAATAAATGTTGTTCCACTTCATGATTGTGTCCCACTTGTTGTTGATTATTCACAAAAAAATACAGTTTTATATCTTTATGTTTGAAGCCTGAAATGTGGCAAAAGGTCGCAAAGTTCAAGGGGGCCGAATACTTTCGCAAGGCACTGTATATCCACAGTAAAACGAGTCCAATATTGACATAACCTGAAATGCTGCTCTTTAAGGAAGAAGCCACTGCTCCAAAACCGCCATAAAAAAGCCAGACTACGGTTTGCAACTGCACATGGGGACAAAGATGGTACTTTTTGGAGAAATGTCCTCTGGTCTGATGAAACAAAAATAGAACTGTTTGGCCATAATGACCATCGTTATGTTTGCAGGAAAAAGGGGGAGGCTTGCAAGCCGAAGAACACCATCCCAACTTGGAAGCAAGGGGGTGGCAGCATCATGTTGTGGGGTGCTTTGCTGCAGGAGGGACTGGTGCACTTCACAAAATAGATGGCATCATGAGGAATCAAAATGATGTGGATATATTGAAGCAACATCTCAAGACATCAGTCAGGAAATTAAAGCTTGGTCACAAATGGGTCTTCCAAATGGACAGTGAACCCAAGCATACTTCCAAAGTTGTGGCAAAATGGCTCAAGGACAACAAAGTCAAGGTATTGGAGTGCCCATCACAAAGCCCTGAATCCAACAGAACATTTGTGGGCAGAACTGAAAAAGCATGTGCGAGCAAGGAGGCCTACAAACCTGACTCAGTTACACCAGCTCTGTCAGGAGGAATGGGCCAAAATACACCCAACTTATTGTGGGAAGCTTGTGGAAGGCTACCTGAAACGTTTATACAGTTGATGTCGGACATTTATCATCATTTTCCTCCCTCATGATGCCACCTATTTTGTGAAGTGCACTAATCCCTCCTGAAGCAAAGCACCCCCACAACATGATGCTGCCACCCCCTTGCTTCACAGTTGGGATGTTGTTCTTTGACTTGCAAGCCTCCGCCTTTTTCCTCCAAACATAACGATCGTCATTATGGCCAAACAGTCTATTTTTGTTTCATCAGACCAGAGGACATTTCTCCAAAAAGTACGATCTTTGTCCCCATGTGCAGTTGCAAACCATAGTTGTCACGACTTTCGCCAAAGTCGGTTCCTCTCCTTGTTCGGGCAGCATTCGAACCCACAACTCTGGCAATGCTACTGCCATACGAATTGAGTCACATATAGGACCACTACAATACGTAAGTACAATACAATACAGTAAAATACAATACATGATGATTACAATACAGGTGGAAAGTTTCACGATTCCCATCCCCATGAGCATACCACCCTCCTTCAGGCCATGGATGAGACATGCAATGACATCAGTCCAGACCTGCAGTATGTCCGGCTTGGATGCGTCATGCACAAAGGTTTTTCACCAGGTGCATGAACGATGAGGACATTTACTGTGCTGTTGATGAGAACCTATGGCCAAATGCTCAAGACAGGTTTGATGCAAACTACTGTCTGCTGAACGTTGTTTCTTTCATTCATTTCATTTGATTACAGTGCACCTATGTTGTAATTATATCTGAACAAGACATTTATTTTTTGCATCAATTATCAAACCTTTGATCACAATGCCATAGAATGATGGACATTTGATGTTCAGTCAATTTGAATGGTTAGTGCAAGTGTATTGCCTAATGTCAAAACAGTATAATTGTAATGGATTTCTTCATCTGAACGAGAGGCGGACCAAAGCGCACGCTGCGCTTTTGTTTTGATTCATGTTTTAATAAATCCCTTTACATGAACAAACTAACAAAAACAAGAAATGTGAAAACTCAAAACAGCCCTATCTGGTGCAAAACACAAAGACAGGAACAATCACCCACAAACACACAGTGACACCCAGGCTACCTAAGTATGATTCTCAATCAGAGACAACTAATGACACCTGCCTCTGATTGAGAACCATACTAGGCCGAAACATAGAAAACCCCAAATCATAGAAAATCAAACATAGACTGCCCACCCAACTCACGCCCTGACCATACTAACTAAATACAAAACACAGGAAATAAAGGTCAGAACGTGACAATAATGTACTGTAATTTACAATACCGTAGCATGTTACATTCAAAGGACAATTTTCAATCATCGAGCGCTCGGGACTATAAGGTGTCTATCTGAAAAAAGATGATTCTGAAATAATTGGCTTTAAAGTTCCAAACCCTTGTTGATTTGTATGATGTCAGAATTGTTTTCCTTGTATTATTTTGAACTTAACATGAATTTGGATAATTTGGAGTACTGTATGTAGAGAACGTTTAACAGAACAGGGCTATGTCAATAACACAAAATATGCTGGTAGAACCTTGTATCTTGTTTTTTTTTTGCGATTGGTTGAACTGGTTGTTAAAATAACTCAATTGAAAATATTTGGTTATTAAATCAATGATCTCATGACATTTCACTCTAAACTTGTATTTTTAATCAATGGTTGTGGGGTGAAAGATGTCTTCAAACTAAATAAATGCACAATAATACGCTTTGAATATGAGACTTGCTGGGTTGAAGTTTTTGAAATTCACCACATACTTGAGAGAATAGCACCAAAGTGATTGAAAAAATCTCTAATGTAGCTTTGAGAGGAGCCTTGATGTCTGAATAAGCTTAAAATACTGATATGCTCTTTGGAAAATACTCTATATGTCCTTATTCAATAAGGGACAACAGTGTCGGGAAGGAATAGGAATCTACCCAATCAAATCAAATCCTTGAATGACTTAAGTCAGTCAAAGTCATAGGACTAGAACTAGAACCAGTCAAATATTTGGATACACCTACTCGTTCAAGGCTTTTTCTTTATTTTTTACTATTTTCTACATTGTAGAATAAGAGTGAAGACATTGAAACTATGCAATAACACAAATGGAATCATGTAGTAACCAAAAAAGCTTTAAACAAATCAAAATATATTTTAGATATTAGATTCTTCAAAGTAGCCACCCTTTGCTTTGATGACAGCATTCTCGCAACCAGCTTCACCGAGAATGCTTTTCCAACAGTCTTGAATGAGATCCCACATATGCTGAGCACTTGTTGGCTGCTCCTCCTCCAATCTGCGGTCCAACTCATCCCAAACCATCTCAATTGGGTTGAGGTCGGGTGATTGTGGAGGCCAGGCCATCTCATGCAGCACTCCATCACTCTCCTTCTTGGTCAAATAGCCCTTCCAGAGCCTGGAGGTGTGTTGGGTCATGATAGTCCCACTAAGCTCAAACCAGATGGGATGGCGTATCGCTGAAGAATGTTGTGGTAGCCATGATGGTTAAGTGTGCCTTGAATTCTAAATAAATCACAGATAGTGTCACCAGCAAAGCACCCCCACACCTCCTCCTCCATGTTTCACGGTGGGAACCACACATGCAGAGATCATCCGTTCACCTACGCTGCATCTCACAAAGACACGGCGGATCAGACCAAAAGACAGATTTCCCCTGGTCTAATGTCCATTGCTCGTGTTTCTTGGCCCAAGCAAGTCTCTTCTTCTTATTGGTGTCATTTAGTAGTGGTTTCTTTACAGCAATTCAACCATGAAGGCCTGATTCACTCAGTCTCCTCTGAACAATTGATGCGGAGATGTGTCTGTTACTTGAACACAGTGAAGCATTTATTTGGGCTACAATTTGAGGTGCAGTTAACTCTAATGAACTGTACCTCTGCAGCAGAGGGTCTTCCTGGGTCTTCCTTTCCTGTGGCGGTCCTCATGAAAGCCAGTTTCATCATAGCGCTTGATGGTTTTTGCGACTGCACTTGAAGAAACTTTCAAAGCTCTTGAAATGTTCCGGATTGACTGACCTTCATGTCTTAAAGTAATGATGGACTGTCGTTTGTCTTTGCTTATTTGAGCTGTTCTTGCCATAATATGAACTTGGTACTTAGTACCTTGTCACAACACAACTGATTGGCTCAAACGCATTAAGAAGGAAAGAAGATCCATAAATTAACTTTTAACAAGGCACTTCTGTTAATTTAAAAGCATTCCAGGTGACTACCTCATGAAGCTGGTTGAGAGAATGCCAAGAGTGTGCAAAGCTGTCATTAAGGTAAAGGATGGCTACTTTGAAGAATCTCAAATATACAATATATTTTGCTTTGAAAATACTGTTATATACTGTTATATACTGTTTTGGTTACTACATAATTCCATATGTGTTATTTCATAGTTTTGATGTCTTCACTATTATTCTACAATGTAGAAAATAGTACAAACAAAGAAAAAGCCTTGAATGAGTAGGTGTGTCCAAAATTTAGACTAGTACTAAAAAATCTATATATATTTTATGCAGAATTTCCAGATTCATGTCAGCCATGTTCTCATTGCATGTGAGATTCTTGGAGGGAGAAAGAGAGGACAGGGCATGGTTTATTCAATGGGATTTCAGCCTGATGAAAAGATACAGGGTGGAAAAAAGATTGTAAGGACCATATTACCATAATTAGTTATTAAAATTTAAATTGAGAGTCTGTACAATGACATGAATATACAGAATTATATTTAAAACATGAACGGCTGTATTTCTGAGAAAAGATATTCGTAATATGTGTATTTGTGCATTTATTATAAAGTGTGTGTGTGTGTGTTTGCATGTGTCTGCGCGCACATGCATTTATCTGTATGTGTGGATCACTGTATATTTCTCCCCAGTACCCCACTGCTCCTCCCATGCTGAGAGAATAGGCTCAGTCATCCCAGAGCCTGCCTGGCTGTGTCTGCCTGTCACTGCAGGGTGAGATGAGACAATGGGAAAATATTCAGACACCAGGCTCATATCACTCACCCAGCGTGGAGAAACTGCCGTGTGCAAGCATTGGCAGACGGTAATGTAACTGTAAGTGGATGTTAACATATACGAGAGGAAAATCATTAGATGGAACATAAGAATTTTGAAGGGTTTTTATTGTAGCTGATGGTAGACTTATGAGAAAAAATGAAGCTGATAAGAGGAGTAACATACAGAGGTATACCAGAGGTATGCCAACACCAACACAGCACAAGGATAGCTCTGTGGGCATTGATGATGATAATAACTACTGTATAAACATCACTATGCACCATTTTGTGCCAGGTATACTCAATTATTTGAAGGAAGTACCAGCAGAGCTGAAATAAAACAGTAAAGTCAAAACAGAGAATCAAAATGGCCGATGACACGGAAAAGCCAGAGTAGGGTCTGTAAACAAACATAGTCCAGTTAATGGCTGCCTGTCTCACAATGAAGAAATCAAACAATACTAAGCTGATCAGAGGCATAGCCACGGGAAGTAGGGTGCTGAGAGGTGCTGCAACCCTCCCTGAAAAATCTGAATAAAAACAAAAAATGTATTAAATAACACAAAAGTAGTGCACCTTTCATTCAGAACCTAAATTGAACCTAACTTCAACGTCTGAAGTCGTTTTGCTTACTAAGATTTTTGCAGGGGCATATTTTTTTTGGTCTGGCCTATGGCGGAAAAACGCCAAGGATGGCCCTGCCTGTCCATTTCTCTGTTATTGTCATTCTAATGGAATCCAGAAAGAACAAAACCCTGTCCTCAAACATTTAAAGATGCAAAGTTATGGGCAGACACAAAACATCCACATCAAATTAAATATTTTTCTTGATCAAATAACATGGAAAACAACCACTTTTTGTGCAGTAGTAATTTACCATCCTTAAAACAACACTTAATGTAAATGTACATTACTGTATTGTTCATAGGCTGGTCATCTATGGTTGTACCTGTAGACTTTCCATCACCATGAAGAAAAACAATGACCAATAAAGTCATTGAATACATTGAGACATCAAGTGGTTTGTGATGATATGATGTGGCTCAGTTGGTAGAGCATGGTGCTTGCAATGCTAGGGTTGTGGGTTTGATATCCCATAGGGTACCAGTATGACAATGTATACACTCCCTACTGGAAGTAGCTCTGTATAAGAGTGTCTACTAAAATGGAAGAAGAATAAACTTTTCAGTTTTCACATAGAAATACATTGCACTAGCAAAGTATGTCAAGAAACTGG
Organism: Oncorhynchus tshawytscha; assembly: GCF_018296145.1. Taxonomy (NCBI): domain Eukaryota; kingdom Metazoa; phylum Chordata; class Actinopteri; order Salmoniformes; family Salmonidae; genus Oncorhynchus; species Oncorhynchus tshawytscha. Next base: position 8,477,751 of record NC_056448.1, read on the forward strand.
AAAACATATCAAGCACGTATTTATGTATTATCAGATTAACTCTTTTGTACAGATAATTATCAGACTCAAGTTACAAATACTGGTAAACACCCAAATATATTTAGTTGACATTTTTTCACAAAAAACCCCCCAAAAAACTGGGCCATTACTAGTCCTGCATTAGAAGACCAATATAGACGTCTTCAGTGCGGGCATTATTTTTCTGCAGTTTTTTTGCAGCACCTCCACCCCCAAACTACTTCCCACGACTATGATCAGAGGTTTGCCAACACATCAGTGGCCAGCTCGGAGGAAGTTCCCTGTTGCTTCATTTAAATGCTTTCAGGACTTGTCAGATCAGATGAGTTTGTTTTGGCTGGAAATACTCAGATCAATTATCCTGATTAGGGCAGCAGTTACCCGCATGGTGGTGTTTATGAGGCCCGAGTTGGACCCAAGCACACACACACACTTTTCTAAATATCCAAAACCACACCAAAATGCACGCGCTGTCCCCCTTGTTAAAAATGTATTTTCTTTTCTGTATGGCTTTCACTTGGCTGACCCGTGTCACCAACACACAAACAATTCAGTACAACACAACTTTATTTCTCCCCTGGGGACAAAACAGAAGGACACTTCTGGGTTCCCCCTGGCTCTCTCCACACTCTATCGAGCTGTGAATCACACTGGGAGATGCCTTGGCATTTCTGCAGGTTAACCATGAGAAATGACCTCTTTTGCACCGTCGATTCCTGCCTGCCTTCAGGGGAGTAGAGAGGCAGGGCAGGGCTGTCCGTTAAGGCCCAGTGACAGCAGCTGGGGGACTTGGTCTGTCTTGTTCCTGTGTAATTACTCATCTCAGTAAGGGGAGAAATGGTAACATGGGGATCTGTCCTTGTGTAACATTGCTGTTGATTGGAATAAGACTATTAAAATAATAAAACATTTGAAGATAAACCATAGAAAATAAAATAAGATTTAAGATATAGGGAGAAAGAGCTGAATTCTCCTGCCCTGATATGCAGATGGGTCAATATTCATTGTGAAACATACAGTAAATAACCTACAGATAACCGTAAATAAACCTGAAAAATAGACTTGTCTGAATCTGATGCACCGAATGACATTGCATTGATTGTCCAAAGATTACAACACTCCCTATTTCGGTTGCAATTAGTTACATCACATTTTCTAATCAATTAAGCCTGGCTCCTGGTTGCAGGGTTTTACTGAACACCACTGAGACTCCCACACCAGATTAGATTAACCCTGCTCTGCATCTCTCTCTCACTCTACCCTTCCCTCTTTTCATGCTTCTTTCTCTCTCTCTACCTTTCCATCTTTTCATGACCCCACCCTCTCTCTGCACAAACTCCTCCCTTTCCCTCTTTTTCATTTCTCTCACTTTCCCTCTCTCCCCCTCTTCACCTTTTCTTAATTTCCATACACTGATAACAGGCCAAAAACATGTTCCAGAATCAATTTGTGATATTCAAGGGCTTTATTGGCATGGGAAACATGTGTTAACATTGCCAAAGCAAGTGAGGTATATTGCAGCCTAAGCAAATGGCTAGGACTACTTCAAAGAGGAATTATATAGGTGTATCCCTAATAATTAAGCTGTTATAAATCTTGTCAAGGGCCAAGTTCCAGTCTTTCCCCCCCCAGAAACATGCATTATGGTTAAAGGAGGCGAGAGACCCCAGCTGCCATGATCCAAATACACAGCTTTTGTTTCCCAACAAGGAACGTCTCCTTCCAGCCTTCAGGCCAGATAACCACATTCCTTTGGAACTGTAGCCTACGTCACAGAGGGCGTCTCTGTGTTCCGAGCACGCCCGCCCCCTCTCCACGAGGCCTGGCCAACTGACAGTTACAATCACTGTCTTCACCCAACGGCTTCACCCGCTTTAATCCCCCCCTTCACCTCCGTTTTGTCGTGTTTTGCGGCCACGAATGCCTTCTCCGTCCGTCAATCACGAGGGAAATATCCATGGGCGCCAACCAATTTCACTACACCGCCTTTAAATCCTGAACGAAAAAGCTACGTTTTCCCGGCCCCCTCTCAGCTCCTGTCCGAGCCGTCCGCCTCACAAAGGATTTGCCGACGTTCGGGAATTCCGCGTTTCATTCCTTTTTTTAGAGCAGGATAGGCCCGCCCCTTTCTTCATTTGTCAACACAAAGAGGATTTGACAACACTGCTAAAGGACCGCCCATCATGCCCAAATAAGGTTCATTTGCCCATACACGGCAAACAATCGATTCGAGTGTAACATTTTCCCTTCCTTATCCCGTTTATATGGTAGGTTCACTTCCGCCGTTGATGTTAAAGCAGTGCTATCATGGCGGAGCGCGTTCAGCAGCCCCCAGCCAAACGGCTCTGCTGTAGACCGGGTTATAATACGAATTGTAGACAGGGACAACGGGCCGGGGGTACGTTATGTGGCGGTTCGGGTGCGGCCCAAGGTGGGTCGAGCAAAACCCTGAGTCCGGAGTCTCTGTTGGATATCTCGGCCCGGAAAGTGGCCGAGAAGTGGCCGTTTCAACGGGTAGAGGAGCGTTTTGAACGGATCCCGGAGCCTGTACAGAGAAGGATCGTTTACTGGTCGTTCCCCAGGAGTGAACGGGAGATCTGCATGTATTCTTCGTTCAATACGGGGGGAGAGGACAGTGGAACTAGCGGGGAAAATAGTGATGAGACGCGGCTGCCTTTCAGACGAGGTATCGCTCTGTTGGAGAGCGGCTGTGTGGACAACGTATTGCAAGTCGGTGAGTGGATGGACCCAAGCGTATGAAAAATAACGTTATTTTATTTATTGAGTTTTCATGGCAAACAACCAGAGTTTGAAATATTTTTCAAAAGCAGCAAGAAATGAAAAAGGAAGTGTGTTGAATTAGGTTTCAACAAAGGATTGAATGAGGCGACAAAGGGAGCTTTTACATCGCTGATACGTTGGCGAGGCTCCTTTTTTTTTTTTTACTAAAACCAAAATGCATTCCTCTAACAATAGAAATAGCTATTATTAGCCTATGCACAGTTGTCTATGTTCTATGTCGATACATTTAGCCCAAATGTCTATGTAGCATAATACATGTGTTTGCTTATGCATGACGGGATTTTTTTGTTGTTGTTGCTTGGGTGAAAAAGAACCATTACGGAAGTAAACGGTGGGATTTAATAAATGTGCCCGTATACTTGGCTCGCATTCGAACATTTGATTCATATACGCATTTAGCCAGCCTCAAATAGTTTTTTTTGTATACTTTCAACTGAAAGGGGCGATGCTTTTCTGGGCACTGTGTGTCGAGAAGACGTTCAGGGCTGAGCCTTGTCGACTGTGTTTATTTTCCGAAGTGAAAGGCATGGGGGAGGTTTTCTGGCTAAGCCAGCTAGAACATAGAGCTCTCAGCTGAATTGACAGTTCTTTCTACATATATGCCAAACTATTTCATAACTAGAAATATGTTTAGTGAAACAATAACACAGCAACCTGTCGTGCATTCAAAGCATTTTCTATTTGAGTAGCTGCGAAATAGCAGTATTTCATGTTGTTTTCGTAACACAGCCTTGACTGGGTGTCGTATTTACCCAGTGCGCATATCAAACAGCCGTGAGGCATTCCGAATGAAAGCATTGGTACTTTGTTCCCATTTTATGTTCATTTGTGTCTTTTCAGCTTCCTGTCATCCTCCAAAGGAAAGGCAAACAACAAACGCGTCTTTTAATTTATTTTTACTGCTATTTGGGAAAAGGGTGGGAGGAATGGTGATTTAAAGCCACATAGACTATTTTTAAATGGACATTGATATGCACCAATTTGCAGCTAATTGGGTCAAGTGTGTTTCTTTCTTTCACTGTTGTTTTACTAAATGTTCTGACACCAGGAAAACACAGACACGTAATTGTAATAATCACCAGCAGGCCCTACCTAACAAAACGTAGCATATATACTCAAATGAACGCATGGCCTTGTATTTTACCCCCTGGCTGACGGTAAGCTACCTGCTGGGCTCCCTCTGTATTCCAACTCATATGCCACCTTAGTTAGTTCATTAGGGCTCTCCGTCCCCGCCCTGGGAAAGCGTTCAGCGTTCTAATCCCATTACTCTATGTGGTTAATCTGAATTGTAATGCAATCTGCAAACGTAATTTTCTGCATGGCCATCTATCCCTCTCTGTCCCCTCCTCCCTCTGAACGTGTCGCAGTGGCTTGGCTGGGCTTTGTGCCCTAGCCACAGTGCCAACAGGGCGCCAGGCTGCTGACTATACAACACATACTATAGGCCCAGGCAGGCCTGTGTCTTTGTCTAGTATATATATGCTAAATAAAATACAAATGAATAAATAGGCAAAGCACAGCTACAGTATCTACTCTAGTCTCTCTACTCTTTATTGGGGAAGAAATAATAAGGTGTATATATACACATTAGAATGCAGTGTCATTTTTTTCACCCAAAACCAGGTTAAGGAATATGATTTTGCCTGCCAATAATGTAATAATAATATGGTGGTTAAGCAGGCAGTTAACCTAAACATATTCTCTGTGTGTGTGAGCTTGCACACGATAGCACATAGTGCTCAATCTGCATGCTAGCAATGGAGAATGACAGCAGAAATTGTGCCAGGAAGTGATAAATAAAAGATGCAATCTTCCCTCGCGGGCTGCAGCTAAGGAAGGGAGAAGAGAGCGAAGGAGAGAAGAAAAGACTGGGTCGCTGTGATCAGACCTGGGAGAGAAGATCAGTTACACATCTGTTTGGCACACATCCATATGTACAGTATAGTATACAGTACACAACCTCTCTACACAGGAAACACACACACAGTATATGTGTAGGTTAACTGCCTGCTTAACAACCATATTATTATTATTACATTATTCCTTAACATGGTTTTGGATGAAAAAAGGACATACTGCATTCTATGGTATATATGACTCCGCTAAACACCCTGACGGTCACTGTCAGGTGTCCCAGGCAGTATGGTTCATCCCAAGGCCATAGGAGAGGCTCTACCTATCTGGCCTGCTCAGGTCCTGCTGATTGGAAAGCTGCTTATCTGATAGCCAACCCATAGTAAACATGTCATGAACACGATTGCCTCGACACACACGCGCGCACACACCACACACACCCGACAGGATATGGCTGCCCGGTGCTTCTCTCTCTCTCAGAGATCTATCCACTGCTGTTAGCAGTCTATGAACACCGACACGTTGCAGTGTGTGTCTGTGTGAATAAATACACGTGTGTCTGTGTGTTCGCTATGCAAGCACGTGCAGGCCAACCAGAGGCCTTTTCCATATGGGCATGTGACACACAGTACAGTGATAAGACGGATCTAGAATAGAAAATGAAAGTGGGCGGAAAAGAAAGAATATGAAGAGAGAACTATTAGCCTATTGATAACCAATGAATTCATACAGGCCTACAAGGTTATTATTATGCATTATCTTGTCATCCTCCAATAACGGGCTAGAAATATAATAAACGTGTAATACACCATTGTCTTTCTATTCACAAATACATTATTAATGTCTGTGGTGTATATCATTGATCAAACATTTAGAACCTCATTATTAGAAGTTGATATTCATTATCCCCTTTTATAAATACATTATCCTGGCCTCCTCTCTGAGCATGTCTCGTCAACATTTATTCAGCTTGTAGAGCAGCTCTTACACCCCTCCCACAACACCCCACAGGGCCGCGTTAAACCCCTCCCCCTCTCCTTTACCTCCATTACCCCGTCTTGCTCTCTGTCTCCCGCACTCTCTCTCTGTCTGTTTCCATCTGTTCTAGGAGGCCAGGGTTTGTCAACACTGATCCTATTAGCTGCGAGTGTCTGTCTTATTGATGGGAAATATGGCCTCTAGCTCCTCCCCCCTACTCCTTACTCATCTACTGCTGAGTCAGAACATTGGGGGATTCGAGTGAGATGTTGTGGTGTGCGCGTTTGGGGGGGGGATGCAATCTGGGGGATGATGTCGTCTTCTGGTTATGATTATCAAATTCTAGAGAGGTTTTATAGGGAAGTTTTACTCTTAGTGAAGTCGTTGTGAATTTTTTGTTGACAGATTGCAGGCTAGTGGGAAGTGCGACTGTGACTCGCTCTCAGTTCTTCATTGACCAGTATCAATAGTGTTGTTTGGATATTTAACATGACCTGACATTACAGGTGAATATGTTGCTAGATAAAGATACAAGCATAAAGATACAAGACGTGCGGCCACGTTGCCTCTGACGATATGACACAGGGCCAGAAAGGGGAACGTTGGGGTTGCAACTTCATCCAGAAATGATTGGCATTAAGTCTGTCCGACATAAGATATGCGAGTGATGTAGACCCAGCCTGTCATCAGACAGGGAGCCGGGCCTGTTTTTTTAGTTGTTGTGTAAACCCCAGCAGCATTTACACTTTTCTCTGTCAGTGGGCTGAGCTCTTTATAACCATGCAGGCCCTACGCACCGCTAGTCATGCATGGCAGCATAGCACACTGCCATTTTAAGCCCAGAAATGCCAGAATCCACATATCAGGGCCAAGGTCTACAGGCTTGAACCTAACTGCCTGGCTGTTTCTCTGTCCTCTGAAGTGACTTCATTTCTGTCTCCCGCCCTTCTTCTGTGCTGATCTGAGAGAGATGAGCCGGTGAAAGGCATGATGGGCCTCCGCCGTGCCGCTTTGACCCGTCAACTCTTTTCAGGTCCGTACAGTTGGAGAGGACGCAGAGGGTGTGTGTGTGTGTGTGAGATAAATGAGTCAGCTGTGCCGCTCCTACTGTCCCTCCCTGCTTCACCAAGCTAAGAATAGGGCGTTTGGCGACTCATAATAAAACCACTTTGTCTTGTGTGTTTCTGTTAGATACTTCTTTATTTAGAGCTTCTATTCTGTACATCTCACTTATTCAGGCCTACAGCTACTTTCTGTTCTGTTCACCCCAGGCTAACGTCATAAGAACATCACTGAGATTACTGAGGTTATCATCACTCATTCAATATTATATTACAGCGCTTCACTGTGAGGAAGACGTGGCTTCATTTAAAAGGAGTGTGTGTGTGTGCCGGCTCTACCCTGACTCTACCCCGACTCTACCCCGTCTCTACCCTGACTCTACCCCGACTAACCCAGTGCGCTACCCCTCCAGAAGGCCCTGTATAGGCATGCGTGGACATTTCTGACATTTCGTACACAGAAGTGCAGAATTTAATACTTGGCACTTAAATCTGGCATGGGCCTGTTGAGGTAGACGCTGTAGGGGCACTGGGCTGATGGGGTTGAGGAGAGGAGAGGACAGGCAAGGTATGAAGGGCATACTTAGGGGGAACTCAGTATCAAAGCCGGAGCTGTTGGGTAGTCTGGTAGTCCTCTGATGTTTCATAGACACGGGAAAGAGGAAGGCACACTGGTGCAGATATAGATAGACCCAGCCTTCCTCATGGTTCCGTTTCATCCTGACATGTGAGGCTTCAGTGCATCCTGTTGGTCAGTGGTTCGAGCTGGGAGCTGTGGTCGGGTCCTGGCGTGGAGGATGGCGGAGTGTCACCCCACAGTGAAATCTCACCTCGCGTCTTCAGACCACAGACTCTCACACGGGGCATCGATGTCCCCCTGCTACATCTAGCTAAAACCAGACTACAGCGCGGTACACTCGCACTCGGTTAGATTGGAGCTCCTACAGTTACCTTCCTTGTTCCTCTTGAAAGGACCTCTGACGACTCCTTCTGGACCTAAGAATCGTAGCCTGACCTAAAGGATGCCTTTTTTTTGTGCACAGATCAGCCTTTATTTATCCCATGCGTTTATTTAGAATGCCATTTTGCTACTGGCACACAGAACCCTATGTTCATTGTAGTGTTAGCCAGAAGGCCAATGTTCAGTGTGCCAGAAGGCTAACGTTTTGATCCAGACAAGGTTTAGTAGTAAAGGAAGACCAGGATGGCAGAACAGGCTTGATATGATCTCCAGCTACCAGACCAGTGTTCAGAGTAATAATGCTATAATGGTAGAACAATGTCACATTGTTTAATAATGACACGTTCATATCCTCCATCGTGTCTCAGTCAGACCAGTGTTGACCTTTCCCTTCCTATCATTATGGCTGCTCCTGTTCACACTCATTAGCAGCTAAGTACCTCAGTTAAGAGGTCTGCACACACACACACACGCACGCTCCCTGACCCCCAACCCAAGTGCTTTGAAGTGTGGCCTGTCATATGGAATCTATATAACACACACCTGTACATATGGCAGAGTTCTATACAGCCGGTTATGGCTCACACACCAGACAATGCCTTATGGGGATATGTACGGTATGAGTGGGGGAGGTTGGCTAGGCTTTAGTAGTGTGTGTCTGATTGTTATGTGAGAGATGTGGCCCAGCCTGTTGGTGAATTCCACTGTGGTAGAGGGGGGAGTTTGATTTTGAAATGATGGTGTTGAACACACAATAGAATACACTCAATAGAATGTACATAACAGAATGGAGACTAGAGAATAGTGTACACTGAATAGAATGTACATAACAGAATGGAGACTAGAGAATAGTGTACACTGAATAGAATGTACATAACAGAATGGAGACTAGAGAATAGTGTACACTGAATAGAATGTACATAACAGAATGGAGACTAGAGAATAGTGTACACTGAATAGAATGTACATAACAGAATGGAGACTAGAGAATAGTGTACACTGAATAGAATGTACATAACAGAATGGAGACTAGAGAATAGTGTACACTGAATAGAATGTACATAACAGAATGGAGACTAGAGAATAGTGTACACTGAATAGAATGTACATAACAGAATGGAGACTAGAGAATAGTGTACACTGAATAGAATGTACATAACAGAATGGAGACTAGAGAATAGTGTACACTGAATAGAATGTACATAACAGAATGGAGACTAGAGAATAGTGTACACTGAATAGAATGGAGACTAGAGAATAGTGTACACTGAATAGAATGTACATAACAGAATGGAGACTAGAGAATAGTGTACACTGAATAGAATGTACATAACAGAATGGAGACTAGAGAATAGTGTACACTGAATAGAATGTACATAACAGAATGGAGACTAGAGAATAGTGTACACTGAATAGAATGTACATAACAGAATGGAGACTAGAGAATAGTGTACACTGAATAGAATGTACATAACAGAATGGAGACTAGATAATAGTGTACACTCAATAGAATGTACATAATAGAATGGAGACTAGAGAATAGTGTACACTGAATGGAATGTACATAACAGAATGGAGACTAGAGAATAGTGTACACTGAATAGAATGTACATAACAGAATAGTGTACACTCAATATAATGTACATAACAGAATGGAGACTAGAGAATAGTGTACACTGAATAGAATGTACATAACAGAATAGTGTACACTCAATATAATGTACATAACAGAATGGAGACTAGAGAATAGTGTACACTGAATAGAATGTACTTAACAGAATGGAGACTAGAGAATAGTGTACACTGAATAGAATGTACATAACAGAATAGTGTACACTCAATATAATGTACATAACAGAATGGAGACTAGAGAATAGTGTACACTGAATAGAATGTACATAACAGAATAGTGTACACTCAATATAATGTACATAACAGAATGGAGACTAGAGAATAGTGTACACTGAATAGAATGTAGATAGGATAATGCAGATCGTCTAGACAGACTTGTTTAATGAGGCTATTGTTTGGATAGGGTTTCAGAAGACCAGAATGGTAGTAGTGATATATACACATTTCCCCTCTCTCTCTCTCTCTCTCTCTCTCTCTCTCTCACGCACACACCTACATTCACACACTGCAGTGCACGTGAACCCCGCGGCCCTACCAGATACAGTATATGCACCGATTTAATGCTGGCTATAATTATCTGCCCAATCAATGTTCTGGAGTGCACCCTCCGAACGAACACACACAGACACACACACACACAGAGAGAGAGAGCAAATGGAGACTCTTTTGTTTGTGCCTCATATGATCAATTTGTATTGAAGCTGCAGTAGGAATAGGCAGTGAACCGAGGCATAACTGCACCACACAGAAAGGGGCATCACTCACATTATAGCAGAAAAGTATAGATCTGGACAACCTACATAAATATGAAGCATTTTCGAGACTTCCAAGTTAGTCTGAAATACATTACCAACAGGCAGAGGTGGAGATGTGGACCTATCTAGTCTTTTCTTAGATAGGTAAATATTTCATAAGATTGTGGCAAAGAAAATACTGTATGTGCTAGTATTGTAGTATTGTAATGGTTCTGCAGTAGTGCTAGTTCAAGTGGGAGGATGAAAGAGAGAGAGAGGCCAATGGGAGGGAGGGATTACAGTAAAAGCGAGTGGGAAAAGAGGTATAGAAAGGAGAGGGGGAGGAAGAGAGGCTGCCAGGATAGATTTTTATTTAGTCACATGCACAGAGCTGTAGTTGCAGTGTACAGTGAAATCTGAGCTCCAACAGTTTAGGTGTGAATTAACCAAAAAATACAAATAATAATATAATAATAATAATAATAATAATAATAATAATAATAATAATAATAATAATAATAATATATACATGTTTACAACTGACAATGATACATGTAAATGTCCATTGGGGTGTGGGCATGTGGTTTGACCATTTCAGCTCCTCAGAGACGTGTCTCCATGGCTGACCCGTTGAGGAGGATGGTTACTAGCCTGGTACCTCCTGAACTCCACAATCAGCTCCTTTTGTTTCGCTGATGTTGAAGGGGAGGTTGTTTACCTGGCACCACACCGTCAGAGTGCCTACCTCCTCCCTGTCGGCCGTCTCGTCGTAGTTGGTAATCAGGCCTACTACTGTCGTGTCGTCAGCGAACTTGATGATGGAGTTGGAAGAGACCACACAGTCAAGGGTATACAGGAAGTACAGGAGAGTGGATTGGAGAGGGTCGAGTATGTTGGGGAGGGAGGAAGTGATGTGGTCTTAGACTGGCCTCTCAAAGCACTTCATGATGACAGAAGTGAGTGCTGCGGGTCAGTAGTCATTCAGTTCAGTTACTTTCCCTTTCTTGGGCACTGGGATGATAGTGGACGTCTTGAAGCAGGTCGGGATAACGGCCTGAGCCAGAGAGAGATTGAAAATGTGCAAAAACACAACAGCTACCCGGCCTGCGCATGCACAGAGGGCGCGGCTAGGGATGCCGTCTGGGCCAGCTGCGTTGCGAGGCTTAACACGTTTGAATGACTCACGTGTCCTTCGTGGAGAACGTAAGCGCGTAGCCCTGGTTGTCTTCAGGGGCTTTCCTCGGCAGCTCAGTCATTTTGTTTGAAGCGCGATTAAAAAGATGTTTAGCTTGTTCGGTAGGGTGGCGTTGGTGTTCGGCGGGACTGGCTTTCTTTTTGTAATCTGTGATCGTTAGAAGCCCCGGCCACATACGCCTCGTATCCATCCCTCTGAATTGCTCATCCCCTTTGTCCCTGTACTTGTGTCTCGCCATCTCGATCGATCTGTGCAGGTCGTATTTGTACTGTTTAACCATACAATTGTCCCCGGTCAGCTTGCTGTGTTTATAAGCAGCATCTCTCTCTCCTTCAGTTCCCTGACAAGTTTGCCATCAATCCACGGTTTTTGATTCGGGTATGTTTTGAAAGACACTGTCGCTATCACGTCATCTATGCATTTTTTTAATGAATCTGGTAACTGGGTTGGTGTATTCATTGATGTTACCCCCAGAGGCGACCTGGAACATATTCTAGCCCACGTGATCAAAACAGTCTTGGAGCATGGATTCTAATTGGTCAGACCAGCTAGACCATTGTTCCGCCGTCTCTGGGAAGGTCGGGTAGACCGTAGCACCCATTGATGCATATTCCAATAGTTCTACCTGGGTGCATGAAGTAATGGACAAAAACAAACTGAGTAAGAACATGTAGATCAACACTAGAAAAAGTAGAAACTCGCAATGTTTTGTAGGAGCTGGAGGGGACGCGCCATCCGTCAGCGCCATCTTATTCTGTTGAATAGAGGTGTAGGTGAAAAGCTTCCTCTGGTATTGTGTCCCGTGTGTAAATCCTGTCTAGTTTTCCTGTTGTTTCGTTCGGAGTTTTGGAGTTCTGCCTAGGTATTTTCCATCTCTGTGTCAGACTCTGCGTGGAATGTGGCTGAAATTCCCAAACAACACAATTTACCCCCTGAGTCCTGGATTCAGGAGGAGTACAGATGAGATGAGAGCGAAAGCAAACACACACACACACACACATACACACTGCATAATGGTAGGTGAATGTTTGTCTCTGTAGTCAGCAGGTGTGTGTGTATGTGTGTTTTAGCTGTGTGTGTGTGTGTGTGGTAGGTTTTTTTCTCTTTTGTTAGGCTACTGTTTGATCAATCTCATAGGCCTGAAGGTTTGTTTTCCTCTCTATCTCTCCATCCCTCTCATCCTGACCTGTATCCCTCCACCATAACTCTGTCCATCGTTAACCTTCATCAGAGGGGAGGATGGGAGAGGGGAAAGCAGATGTACCCCAGTCTAGATTTTATCTCTCACTTCTTATCAGATGTACAGACCCCATCTATTACCCCATTATTACACACACACACACACACACACACACACACACACACACACACACACACACACACACACACACACACACACACACACACACACACACACACACACACACACACACACACACGGTGCTGCTACTGACAACTAGTAAACACACTGTCACCCATTGGCCTCCCTTAAAGGGAATGTGTGTCTGTAGAGGATTATTTGTTCCCACAGAGCACTGAGCAAGTCAAAGCCTGCCGCTCCTAAAGCATCATGGGAATACTGGGCCCCATGGAATGGTCTCCAAAGAACAACAAACGCAACACCCAACCAAGTCTGGCAGCATGGAACTCTGGGACTATGGAACTAGAACCCCTATCTGGGCCAACAACTACCTGCCTGCCTGCAACATTCCAAGCACACCATGCATGACACTATTCCGGAACAGGGTCCTCCCTTCCAGCATTGGGGAACATCCCACATGTATTTTTATGGGCACAAGCACTGTTCATGACACAAACTCTTCACACCCCCTTTGTTGGTGGAGAGCATGTTACATTCTATACATTTTGCCACATCTGTGTATTCTTGTGATATTTGAGTGACAAAAAAATGACAACAATATTGATGGGCTAAAAAAACCTAAATAAAATAAAAATATTAGCTGACTAGGGCTAGTTGATCTGGACATTTCTGACAAGTTAAAAATAGCTCTCTAAGGTACAATGGTAAGAAAATGTATGTGAACTCTTTGGAAATACCTGGATTTCATAAAATTGTATCTGATCTCCATTTAGGTGACAATAAAACACAGTATGTTTAAACTAATAACACCCAAACAATTATATATTTTCATGTCTTTATTGAACACACTGTGTAAACATTCACAATGCAGGGTGGAACAAGTATGTGAACCCTTGAATTTAATAACTGGTTGACCCTCCTTTGGAAGCAATAACCTCAACCAAACGTTTTCTGTAGTTGCGGATCAGACCTGCACAATAAGGAATTTTGGACCATTCCTCTTTACAAAACTGTTTCAGTTCAGCAATATTCTTGGGATGTCTGGTGTGAACTGTTCTCTTGAGGTCATCCCACAGCATCTCAATCGGGTTGAGGTCAGGACTCTGACTGTGCCACTCCAGAAGGCGTATTTTGTTGAAGCCATTCTGTTGTTCATTTACTTCTTTGTTTTGGGTTGTTGTCCTGTTGCATCACCCAACTTCTGTTGAGCTTCAATTGGGAGAACAGATAGCCTAACATTCCCCTGCAAAATGTCTTGATCAACTTAGGAATTCATTTTTCCGTCGATGATAGCAAGCTGTCCAGGCCCTGAGGCAGCAAAGCAGCCCCAAACCATGATGTTCTCTCCACCATACTTTACAGTTGGTATGAGGTTTTGATGTTGGTGTGCTGTGCCATTTTTTTCTCCACACATAGTGTGGTGTGTTCCTTCCAAACAACTCAACTGTAGTTTCAGCTGTCCACAGAATATTTTGCCAATAGCGCTGTGGAACATCCAGGTGCACTTTTGTAAACTTCAGACGTGCTACAATGTTTCTTTTGGACAACAGTGGCTTCTTCTGTGGTGTTTTCCCATGAACACCATTCTTGTTTAGTGTTTTACGTATCGTAGACTCGTCAACAGAGATGTTAGCATGTTCCAGAGATTTCTGTAAGTCTTTAGCTGACACTCTAGGATTCTTCTTAACATCAGACCACTTCCGGCGCCGACAGAGATGGCCGCCTCGCTTCGCGTTCCTAGGAAACTATGCAGTTTTTTGTTTTTTTTACGTGTTATTTCTTACATTGGTACCCCAGGTCATCTTAGGTTTCATTACATACAGTCAAGAAGAACGACTGAACATAAGAGCAGCGTCAACTCACCATCAGTACGACCATGAATATGACTTTCGCGAAGCGGATCCTGTGTTCTGCCTTTCACCCAGGACAACGGAATCGATCTCAGCCGGCGACCCCAAAAAACGTCTTTTTAAAATGGGTAAACGAAGCGGTCTTCTGGTCAGACTCCGGAGACGGGCACATCGTGCACCACTCCCTAGCATTCTTCTCGCCAATGTCCAGTCTCTTGACAACAAGGTTGATGTAATCCGAGCAAGGGTAGCATTCCAGAGGGACATCAGAGACTGTAACGTTCTTTGCTTCACGGAAACATGGCTCACTGGAGAGACGCTATCGGAGTCGGTGCAGCCAGCTGGTTTCTCCACGCATCGCGCCGACAGAAACTAACATCTTTCTGGTAAGAAGAGGGGCGGGGGCGTATGCTTCATGGTTAACGTGACGTGGTGTTATCATAACAACATACAGGAACTCAAGTCCTTCTGTTCACCTGATTTAGAATTCCTCACAATCAAATGTCGACCGCATTATTTACCAAGGGAATTCTCTTCAATTATAATCACAGCCGTATATATTCTCCCCCAAGCAGACACATCGATGGCTCTGAACTAACTTTATTTGGTTCTTTGCAAACTGGAATCCATATATCCGGAGGCTGCATTCATTGTAGCTGGGGATTTTAACAAGGCTAATCTGAAAACAAGACTCCCTAAATTTTATCAGCATATCGATTGCGCAACCAGTGCTGGAAAAACCTTGGATCATTGCTATTCCAACTTCCGCGACGCATATAAGGCCCTGCCCCGCTCTCCTTTCGGAAAAGCTGACCACGACTCCATTTTGTTGATCCCTGCCTACAGACAGAAACTAAAACAAGAAGCTCCCGCGCTGAGGTCTGTTCAACGCTGGTCCGACCAATCTGATTCCACACTCCAAGACTGCTTCCATCACGTGGACTGGGATATGTTTCGTATTGCGTCAGACAACAACATTGACGAATACGCTGATTCGGTGAGCGAGTTCATTAGAACGTGCGTTGAAGATGTCGTTCCCATAGCAACGATTAAAACATTCCCAAACCAGAAACCGTGGATTGATGGCAGCATTTGCGTGAAACTGAAAGCGCGATCCACTGCTTTTAATCAGGGCAAGGTGACCGGAAACATGACTGAATACAAACAGTGTAGCTATTCCCTCCGCAAGGCAATCAAACAAGTAAAGGGTCAGTATAGAGACAAAGTAGAATCTCAATTCAACGGCTCAGACACAAGAGGTATGTGGCAGGGTCTACAGTCAATCACGGATTACAAAAAGAAAACCAGCCCCGTCACGGACCAGGATGTCTTGCTCCCAGGCAGACTAACTAACTTTTTTCCCCGCTTTGAGGACAATACAGTGCCACTGACACGGCCCGCAACTAAAACATGCGGACTCTCCTTCACTGCAGCCGACGTGAGGAAAACATTTTAACGTGTCAGCCCTCGCCAGGCTGCAGGCCCAGACGGCATCCCCAGCCGCGCCCTCAGAGCATGCGCAGACCAGCTGGCTGGTGTGTTTACAGACATATTCAATCAATCCCTATCCCAGTCTGTTGTTCCCACATGCTTCAAGAGGGCCACCATTGTTCCCGTTCCCAAGAAAGCTAAGGTAACTGAGCTAAACGACTACCGACCCGTAGCACTCACTTCCGTCATCATGAAGTGCTTTGAGAGACTAGTCAAGGACCATATCACCTCCACCCTACCTGACACCCTAGACCCACTCCAATTTGCTTACCGCCCAAATAGGTCCACAGACGATGCAATCTCAACCACACTGCACACTGCCCTAACCCATTTGGACAAGAGGAATACCTATGTGAGAATGCTGTTCATCGACTACAGCTCGGCATTTAACACCATAGTGCCCTCCAAGCTCGTCATCAAGCTTGAGACCCTGGGTCTCAACCCCGCCCTGTGCAACTGGGTACTGGACTTCCTGACGGGCCGCCCCCAGGTGGTGAGGGTAGGCAACAACATCTCCACCCCGCTGATCCTCAACACTGGGGCCCCACAAGGGTGCGTTCTGAGCCCTCTCCTGTACTGCCTGTTCACCCACGACTGCGTGGCCACGCACGCCTCCAACTCAATCATCAAGTTTGCGGACGACACAACAGTGGTAGGCTTGATTACCAACAACGACGAGACGGCCTACAGGGAGGAGGTGAGGGCCCTCGGAGTGTGGTGTCAGGAAAATAACCTCACACTCAACGTCAACAAAACTAAGGAGATGATTGTGGACTTCAGGAAACAGCAGAGGGAACTCCCCCCTATCCACATCGATGGAACAGTAGTGGAGAGGGTAGCAAGTTTTAAGTTCCTCGGCATACACATCACAGACAAACTGAATTGGTCCACTCACACAGACAGCATCATGAAGAAGGCGCAGCAGCGCCTCTTCAACATCAGGAGGCTGAAGAAATTCGGCTTGTCACCAAAAGCACTCACAAACTTCTACAGATGCACAATCGAGAGCATCCTGGCGGGCTGTATCACCGCCTGGTACGGCAACTGCTCCGCCCTCAACGGTAAGGCTCTCCAGAGGGTAGTGAGGTCTGCACAACGCATCACCGGGGGCAAACTACCTGCCCTCCAGGACACCTACACCACCCGATGTTACAGGAAGGCCATAAAGATCATCAAGGACATCAACCACCCGAGCCACTGCCTGTTCACCCCGCTATCATCCAGAAGGCGAGGTCAGTACAGGTGCATCAAAGCTGGGACCGAGAGACTGAAAAACAGCTTCTATCTCAAGGCCATCAGACTGTTAAACAGCCACCACTAACATTGAGTGGCTGCTGCCAACACACTGACACTGACTCAACTCCAGCCACTTTAATAATGGGAATTGATGGGAAATGATGTAAATATATCACTAGCCACTTTAAACAATGCTACCTTATATAATGTTACTTACCCTACATTATTCATCTCATATGCATACGTATATACTGTACTCTATATCATCTACTGCATCTTTATGTAATACATGTATCACTAGCCACTTTAACTATGCCACTTTGTTTACATACTCATCTCATATGTATATACTGTACTCGATACCATCTACTGTATCTTGCCTATGCTGCTCTGTACCATCACTCATTCATATATCCTTATGTACATATTCTTTATCCCCTTACACTGTGTATAAGACAGTAGTTTTGGAATTGTTAGTTAGATTACTTGTTGGTTATTACTGCATTGTCGGAACTAGAAGCACAAGCATTTCGCTACACTCGCATTAACATCTGCTAACCATGTGTATGTGACAAATAAAATTTGATTTGATTTGATTTTCACCCCGCTATCATCCAGAAGGCGAGGTCAGTACAGGTACATCAAAGCTGGGACCGAGAGACTGAAAAACAGCTTTTATCTCAAGGCCATCAGACTGTTAAACAGCCACCACTAACATTGAGTGGCTGCTGCCAACACACTGACTCAACTCCAGCCACTTTAATAATGGGAATTGATGGGAAATTATGTAAAATATATCACTAGCCACTTTAAACAATGCTACCTAATATAATGTTTACATACCCTACATTATCCATCTCATATGTATAGTATATACTGTACTCTATATCATCTACTGCATCTTTATGTAATACATGTATCACTAGCCACTTTAACTATGCCACTTTGTTTACATACTCATCTCATATGTATATTCTGCTCAATACCATCTACTGTATCTTGCCTATGCCGCTCTGTACCATCACTCATTCATATATCTTTATGTACATATTCTTTATCCCCTTACACTTGTGTCTATAAGGTAGTAGTTTTGGAATTGTTAGCTAGATTACTTGTTGGTTATTACTGCATTGTCAGAACTAGAAGCACAAGCATTTCGCTACACTCGCATTAACATCTGCTAACCATGTGTATGTGACAAATAAAATTTGATTTGATTCATTGAGCGTTCTGCACTGTGCTCTTGCAGTCATCTTTGCAGGATAGCTACTCATAGCGAGAGTAGCAACAGTGCTGAACTTTCTCAATTTATAGACAATTTGTTTTACCATGGACTGATGAACATCAAGGGTTTTAGAGATACTTTTGTAACCCTTTCCAGCTTTATATGCAAGCCAAAAATTCTTAATTTTAGGTCTTCTGAGATCTCTTTTGTTCGAGGCACGGTTCACATCATAATTGTGAATAGCAAGCTCAAATTTTGTGAGTGTTTTTATAGGGCAAGGCAGCTCTAACCAACATCTCCATTCTCCTCTCATTGATTGGTCTCCAGGTTATCTGACTCCTGACTCCAATTAGCTTTTGGACTGACAATGTTTAAATGATGTATTCAATATAGACAAGAAAAATACAATAATGTGTGCGTTATTAGTTTAAGCGCACTGTGTTTGTCTATTGTTGTGACTTAGATGAAGATCAGATCAAATTTGGTGACCAATTTATGCAGAAATCCAGGTAATTCCAAAGGGTTCACCTTTTCTTGCCACTGTATGTACTGACTAACATGACGAGGAACTGATGATGCACTACCTCGTTTCCAAATTGCACCCTGTACATGCTACTATTACGACGTTCAAGAGTTAGTTTAAAGCCGGACTGAGTCCCTTACCCCTCGCCCCACAGTTTGGGATGCAGAATACCTCCTATACCTATGCAGATGAGAGCTTCTATGAGCAATGCTTACCTTTTTAATGAGATGTGTTGCACTCTCTCTCTCTCTCTCTCTGATTGTTAATCAGAAGGTGCTTATGAGCAATACTTACCTGTTAATGGGAGCTTAGCAGAGTGATCCATCACAGGCATGTTACCGCTGCTGCTCTTCCTAATGAAGACTGATGGCCTTATCACTATTGCAGGGAGGGAGGGGGAGAGAGGGGTGTGTGTCGAGGAGGGAGCGGAATGAGTAAATACCACCCTCAAACAACTACTCCCTCTTTCCGTCCCCCCTCTTCTCTCACCTCTATCCGCCCAACACCTATTTTAGAATGTCACCCTGGGTTTTCCATCCTCTCGTTTCGCACACATCCCTAGCTCTCCTCTCCTCTCTCGGAATAGAAACAGTGCTGGCATGTTTAGGTGCCAGATCTCTACCCCACTGTGTCCCTTCTCTGTGTGTGTGTGTGTGGGACACTTTGTGCGTCACACACGTCAGGATGTCAGCCGTATGACCGGTGTGTTTAGCCAGCATCCTGGGGGAAGGACAGGGGATGGCCATAGAGGACAGGGGATGGCCATAGAGGATGGTAGGTACCAGGTAGGTGCCTCGGGTGTTTGGACCGTACTTTGACTCTGGTGTTGGCTGTGTATGACTCCGTCTGTTCCTGCTCTTTATTTATAGAACACTTCTACTGAGCCTATGGAGAGACCTGATGGCCGACTTTACCTCGTCAAACACACCAGTGTGTGTGTGCTCACTGACCCCCTGAACCCCCAGTTACCTATTAGCAGTCATATCCTGCTTCCTGCTTTAACGCATCACTTCCACCTGGGACCTCTCTCTGTCTCTCTCACTCTCACACTCGCTCACTCACTCACTCACTCACTCACTCACTCACTCACTCACTCACTCACTCACTCACTCACTCACTCACTCATGACGGATAAATTGGAGATTAGGAGAGCGCACACACACCCTTAGCTTGAATGCATATTGTCAACTGAATGCATGAATCAAAGAACCAGAGCAGCCCGAAGCGAAACTGAGTAAAGCAGAAAGGAGGGGAAGTGCTGAGCTGGTGATATGGTTTAGGGGTTAGTACAATTGAGAAAACCATGTGACCCACTTTAATGGTGACAGATTGGGGGAGATTGTACCCCTCCCACCTGTGTATTTGTGGGGGTGGGCATGATGATGGTTTAGGAAGGTGTTATCTTTGGGTGTGTCATTGGATGTTCTGATGTCACACACGCACACACACACAGTTGAACCGGTTATTCTTAGTCATACTCAAAAGCAATAGTGTTTCCACGCCTGCTTTCTGTTACATTATAATGGCATCTGGCTGACAGGCAGTTATTGTTCCACTGAACACTACTGTATAAACTGCCTGAGTTATCACTAACGAATACACACACACCCACGCTTGCACTGTTAGAACATATATACACACGCGCGGGCACGCACGCACACACACGGCAGTCAGCATATCTGAGTCACGGAATGACACGACAGAGACACAGAGGAAGTGTTAGGGTGTTGTCATCACGTGTGGCTTATCGCCTCGCTCTGTTTTCTCCCTGTCGCGTACCGTAAGGTTCTGGCCCTCCCTTGTGTGCGTTTGCATTAGATCAACAAAAGCTGATATGCTTGTGGGTAGGGGTTTGTCATTGCCATAAAAATAAGTTACTCATTCATTTCCGGCTTGTTGAGACATGAGACGGTTCAGTTAGGGGTTTCTGCGACAGCAGGATACCAGCGGTAAGTACCAGGATGTTGGTGTAACGTTAGACAAATAGGAGGAAGAGGCTTGTAAACAACGGTAAATGTCGTAGCTGTCACGCCCTGGTTTTAGTATTTTGTGTTTTCTATATTTATTTGGTCAGGCCAGGGTGTGACATGGGTTTATTTTGTGTTGTGTTTATGTATGGGGGTTTTTCGTAGGTTTTGGGATTGTGGCTTAGTGGGGTGTTCTAGCAAAGTCTATGGTTGCCTGAGGCGGTTATCAATCAGAGGCAGGTGATTCTCGTTGTCTCTGATTGGGAACCATATTTAGGCAGCCATATTCTTTGAGTGTTTCGTGGGTGATTGTTCCTGTCTTTGTGTTAGTTGTCACCAAATAGGCTGTATAGGTTTTCACATTCCGTTTGTTGTTTTTGTATTGTCGTGTTTATTCGTCATTAAACATGTATCGTATTAACCACGCTGCATTTTGGTCCGACTCTCTTTCGACGGAAGAAATCCGTAACAGAATCACCCACCACACCAGGACCAAGCGGCGTGGTGACAGGCAGCGGCAGCAGGAGCAACCAAGGTTGGAATATACGACTTGGGAGGAAATAGACAGGTGGGCGGTCGACCCAGAGAGAGTGCCGGAGCCCGCCTGGGATTCGCTGGAGCAGTGCGAAGAGGGCTATAGGAGAATGGAATCAAAGAGACAAGCACGGCGACGCGGATGGAAGCCCGAGAGTCAGCCCCATAAATTTATTGGGGGGGGGGGCTCAGGGATTGTGTGGCAGAGTCAGGGTTCAGACCTGAGCCAACTCCCCCTGTTTATCGTGAGGAGCCAAGGAGGAGACCAGAACCGGTGTTGGAGGTGAGTGAAGCAGAGACTGTGAAGGAGTTAATGGGGAAAGTGGAGGAGAGAGTTATGAGGGAGTTGCTAGTTTGGTGCTTTAGATACGATATTCGCCCGACGGAGCGTGTCGGGGATTTGATGGCACCTGGGTCAGCGCTCCATACTCGTCCTGAGGTGCGTGTTAGTCGGCTGGTGAAGAGTGTGCCAGCCTCACGCACTAGGCCTCCTGTGTACCTACCTAGCCTTGCACGTCCTGTGCCAGTCCTGCTCTCAGGCTCTCCAGTACACCTTCACGGTCCGGTCCATCCTGTGTCACCTTCACACACCAGTCCTCCGGTGGCAGCTCCTCGCACCAGGCTTCCTGTGTGTGTCCTCGGCCCAGTACCACCAGTGCCAGCACCACGCACCAGGCCTTCAGTGTGCCTCGCCTGTTCAGCGCTGCCAGAGCCTTTCTCCTCTCCAGCGCTGTCGGAGTCTCCCGCCTGTTTAGCGCTACCAGAGCCTTCCTCCTCTCCAGCGCTGCCGGAGTCTCCCGCCTGTTTAGCGCTGCCAGAGCCTTCCTCCTCTCCAGCGCTGCCGGAGTCTCCTGCCTGTCTAGCGCTATCAGAGCCTTCCTCCTCTCCAGCGCTGCCGGAGTCTCCCGCCTGTTTAGCGCTGCCAGAGCCTTCCTTCTCTCCAGTGCTGCCGGAGTCTCCTGCCTGTTCAACGCAGCCAGAGCTGCTAATCTGCATGGAGAAGCCAGAGCTGCCAGTCTGCATGGAGCAGCCAGAGCTTCCAGTCTGCATGGAGCAGCCAGAGCTTCCAGTCTGCATGGAGCAGCCAGAGCTGCATGGAGCAGCCAGAGCTGCCAGTCTGCATGGAGCAGCCAGAGCTGCCAGTCTGCATGGAGCTGCCAGTCTGCATGGAGCAGCCAGAGCTGCCAGTCTGCATGGAGCAGCCAGAGCTGCCAGTCTGCATGGAGCAGCCAGAGCTGCCAGTCTGCATGGAGCAGCCAGAGCTGCCAGTCTGCATGGAGAAGCCAGAGCTGCCAGTCTGCATGGAGCAGGCTGAGCTGCCAGTCTGCATGGAGCAGCCAGAGCTGCCAGTCTGCATGGAGCAGCCAGAGCTGCCAGTCTGCATGGAGCAGCCAGAGCTGCCAGTCTGCATGGAGCAGCCAGAGCTGCCAGTCTGCATGGAGCAGCCAGAGCTGCCAGTCTGCATGGAGCAGCCAGAGCAGCTAGAGCTGCCAGTCAGCCAGGATCCGCCAGTCAGCCAGGATCTTCCAGATCCACCATTCAGCCAGGATCCGCCAGTCAGCCAGGATCCGCCAGTCAGCCATGATCTTCCAGATCCGCCAGTCAGCCAGGATCCGCCAGTCAGCCATGATCTTCCAGATCCGCCAGTCAGCCAGGATCCGCCAGTCAGCCAGGATCTGCCACAACCACCAGCTAGCCAGGATCCGCCAGTCAGCCAGGATCTGCCAGAACCACCAGCTAGCCATGATCTGCCAGAGCCTACTACCTGCCTGAGTTTCCTCTCAGTACTGGGCTTCCTCTCGGTACTAGGCATCCTCTCTGTGCTGAGCTTCCCCTCAGTGCTGAGTTTCCCCTCAGTCCCGAGTTTCCCCTCAGTCCCGAGCTTCCCCTCAGTCCCGAGCTACCCCTCAGTCCCGAGCTTCCCCTCAGTCCCGAGCTTCTACCTCAGTCCCGAGCTGCCCCTCAGTCCAGTGGGGTCCTTGGTGAGGGTTATAGGCCAAGGTCGGCGGCGAGGGTCGCCAATCAAAGGACGCGTTACAGGGGGACTAAGACTTGGTTGGAGTGGGATCCACGTCCCGAGCCGGGTCCGGGTGGGCGTGTCCGCACCTTGGGGGGGGGTTCTGTCACGCCCTGGTCTTAGTATTTTGTGTTTTCTATATTTATTTGGTCAGGCCAGGGTGTGACATGGGTTTATTTTGTGTTGTGTTTATGTATGGGGGTTTTTCGTAGGTTTTGGGATTGTGGCTTAGTGGGGTGTTCTAGCAAAGTCTATGGTTGCCTGAGGCGGTTCTCAATCAGAGGCAGGTGATTCTCGTTGTCTCTGATTGGGAACCATATTTAGGCAGCCATATTCTTTGAGTGTTTCGTGGGTGATTGTTCCTGTCTTTGTGTTAGTTGTCACCAAATAGGCTGTATAGGTTTTCACGTTCCGTTTGTTGTTTTTGTATTGCTGTGTTTATTCGTCATTAAACATGTATCGTATTAACCACGCTGCATTTTGGTCCGACTCTCTTTCGACGGAAGAAAACCGTAACAATAGCTTTTCTATTTAATTCACGTTTTATCTCATAAACCCGCTGACTGCAATAGCAATAGGTTAAACGCAATCTAATGTTGAACGGTAAACGCAATACGTTTTTCTGACCATGTAATGACTTCAACCAATCATGTAGTAGCATACCAAAATCAATGTTTTTCTGCACAAAACCACCCGCCACCCACTGCCAGTTACAACACATCCAAACACATGCACATCATACAGAAATACCCATTTAGGCACTCACAAGCACACATTGAAATGTGCACACTCCCCGGGGATTGTTCAGGTCTTTCTTTTGTGTGTGCGTGTGCCTGTGTGTGACTGCATATCAATGTGTGCTTGTGACTGTCTAGATTATGTACGATTGGGGGTGGGGGGGGTGTATGTTCATCAAATAGAGCAAAGTAATACATAACATTTAAAAAAAATACATTTATTGCATGATTTGTTGCCGTTTATTACATTATTCATGAAAAAGGTTGTTACTCACCTGTTAATGTAATAACCACTGGTTAATGTATCAACTTGTTACATTTAGCAGGGAAAGATATTACCTTTACCGTCAAGTTATTACATTTACTGGGTTTATTACATAACAAATCTAGAAGTTATTACTCTTGCCAGTGTTATTACATTTACTGGGTTTATTACCTAACAAATCTAGAAGTTATTACTCTTGCCAGTGTTATTACATTTACTGGGTTTATTACATAACAAATCTAGAAGTTATTACTCTTGCCAGTGTTATTACATTTACTGGGTTTATTACATAACAAATCTAGAAGTTATTACTCTTGCCAGTGTTATTACATTTACTGGGTTTATTACATAACAAATCTAGAAGTTATTACTCTTGCCAGTGTTATTACATTAGCTGTTGTTACGGCTAGACCCTAACACTGGAGGATGCAGGTGGAAGCTTGCATGGTGGCAGGAACAAATGGGGGGGGAGTGAAATGACGTGACACCGGTGCTCTGTGTCAACTGACTGGTGGGATCGTGGTATCATGGAAAGAGGCCACAGGTGCTACCCTCGTCTCACACACACAGACCAACACATGCACACACACCCCTCCACTGGGATGGATTCGCCATTATCTGTTTATGAGCACCTGTTGAAGTTGAAAAGGTTAAAGTTAATGTGGGCGACCCCCCCCACCCCTCCTCTCAAATGCAGTGCAGCAGATGTGTGCGTGCGTGTGTGTTTGGTGGTGTGTGTGTGTTCCTAACTTTTCTCAACTTTAGGACAGAACCCGAGGTTATGGACAGTAACATATGCACACTCAGACACACATTGACCCCTCTCTGCAGTTGGCCATTATAACAGCTGATCAAACACGGCTCCCTGGGAGGCTGCTCTGCTGTGCTCTGAGAGGCTGTGGGAGCTCCATGTCCCAGAGCTCAACACTGGAGTGGTTTAGCAAATACATCTCTGTTATAGAGCCCAGACCTGCAGCCTTTCCCCATCTCTCTCTTTCTATTTCTCTCTCACTCTCTCAATTCAATTCAAGGGACGTTTTGGCCTGGGAAACATATGTTTACATTGCCAAAGCAAGTGAAATGGATAATGAACAAAAGTGAAATAAACAATTTAAAAAAAATGAACAGTAAACATTGCACTCACAAAAGTTTCAAACAAATAGAGACATTTCTAATGTCATATTATGGCTATGTACAGTGTTGTTGTCACGGTCTTCCTCCTCTTCATCTGAAGAGGAGAGGTGAGAAGGATCAGAGGACCAAAATGCGGCGTGGTATGTGTTCATAGTGAATTTTAATAAAGAAAACACTGCAACACTATACAAAAACAATAAACCAATGACGACCGTGAAGCTACAAATGAGACCTGTGCTGACACAAGCCACTAACATAGACAATCACCCACAAACAAACAGTGCAACCCAGGCTACCTAAGTGTGATTCTCAATCAGAGACAACTAATGACACCTGCCTCTGATTGAGAACCATACTAGGCCGAAACATAGAAATCCCAAATCATAGAAAATCAAACATAGACTGCCCACCCAACTCACGTCCTGACCATACTAAATAAATACAAAACAAAGGAAATAAAGGTCAGAACGTGACAGTTGTAACAGTGTGCCAATAGTCTCTCTCCCTACCCACTCTCTCTACCTACCCTCTCTCTCTCCACCCTCTCCCTAGTCTCTCCCTCTCTCCCTACCCACTCTCTCTACCTACCCTCTCTCTAGTCTCTCCCTCTCTACCCACTCTCTCTACCTACTCTCTCTACCTACCCTCTCTCCACCTTCTCCCTAGTCTCTCCCTCTCTACCAACTCTCTCTACCTACCCTCTCTCTCCCTACCCACTCTCCCTACCCTCTCTCTCCCTACCCACTCGCCCTACCCTCTCTCTCCCTACCCACTCTCTCTACCCTCTCTCTCCCTACCCCCTCTCTCTACCCTCTCTCTCTACCCCCTCCCTACTCTCTCTCCCTACCCCCTCTCTACCTTCTCCCTACCCTTTCTCTCCCTACCCCCTCTCTCTACTCTCTCCCTACCCCCTCTCTCTACCCTCTCTCTACTCTCTCTCTACCCTCTCTCTACTCTCTCCCTACCACCTCTCTCTACCCTCTCTCTTCTCTCCCTACCCCCTCTCTCTATTCTCTCTCTACTCCCCCTACCCTCTCTCTACTCTCTCCCTACCCCTCTCTCTATCCTCTCTCTCTCCCCCTACCCTCTCTCTACTCTCTCCCTACCCTCTCTCTCCCTACCCTCTCTCTCTCCCTACCCACTCTCTCTACCCTCTCTCTCTCCCTACCCTCTCTCTCCCTACCCACCCACTCTCTCTACCCTCTCTCGCTCCCTACCCTCTCTCTCCCTACCCACTCTCTCTACCCTCTCTCTCTCCCTACCCACACTCCCTACCCTCTCTCCCTACCCTCTCTCTACCCACTCCCTACCCTCTCTCTACCTACCCACTCTCTCTACTCTCTCCATACCCTCTCTCTCCCTACCCACTCTCTCTACTCTCTCCATACCCTCTCTCTCCCTACCCACTCTCTCTACTCTCTCCCTACCATCTCTCTCCCTACCCTCTCTCTCTCTACCCTCTATCTCTCCCTACCCTCTCCCTACTCTCTCCCTCTATCTCGCCATATTCTCTCTCCCTACTCTCTCTTTCCACCCTCTCCCTATCCTCTCTCTACCCTCTCCCAACCCTCTCTCTCTCCCTACCCTCTCTCTCTACCCCCTCTCTCTCCCTACCCTCTCTCTCCACCCTCTCCCTACTCTCTCCCTCCCTACCCTCTATCTCTCCCTATCCTCTCTCTACCCTCTCTCTCTCTCCATACTCTCTCCCTCTCTACTCTGTCTCTCTACCCTCTCTCTCTCCCTATTCTCTCTCTCCACCCTCTCTCTCTCCCTACTCTCTCTCTCTTCTCTCCCTACTCTCTCTCTCTCTCTCCCTACCCTCTCTCTCTCTCTCTCTCTACCCTCCCCTATCTTCTCTCTCCCTCTCCCTACCCTCTCTCTCTCTCTCTCTCTCTCCCTCCCTATCTTCTCTCTCCCTCTCCCTACTCTCTCTCTCTCTCCCTACTCTCTCTTCTCTCCCTACTCTCTCTCTCTCTCCCTACCCTCTCTCTCTCTCTCTACCCTCCCTATCTTCTCTCTCCCTCTCCCTACTCTCTCTCTCTCTACTCTCTCTCTCCCCCTACTCTCTCTACACTCTCTCTACCTTCTCTTTCTTGCTCTTTCTGTCACACCTTCGTGTAATTAATTCAGATTCCGGAATATAATGTGTTTCCCAGCCTCATTAAAATTTCTTGGCTGCGTAGTTACTGTATGGTCGCTGTATGGTTCTGTGTGGTTCTGTGGTGCCATTCATCTGTTATTGTGTCAAAACGCTTTAGCTAGTTTAGATTCTTTAACATGCTCCCCCTGCCAACACTACCAGAAAGGATCTATTGACTGTTTTTTTAGGTGAGTGGTGGGAATGAGACATTTTGGGGAAGAGACGCATTTGTGCTCCCTGCACAGTGTGTGTGTGTGTGTGTGTTGCCTTGCCTGGTGAAGGTACTCGAAGGCTGAACAAATTACTTGGACAGCGTAGGTCAGGGAACGGAGGCGGTACTGAATAAAAAGAGAAGGAAAAATGAATGGCGGCCTTTTTTTGTTCCCCTCTTCCACCTGATCCACTGACAGTTGAATGTTTCAGTAGTTGATTGTTTCCGGGAATTGGACTGGTAATCAGTGCAGTCTGTGTGTATGTGTGTGACAGATCTGATTTACATGTCGTTGTGCTGTTCTCAGGTGAGGGAGGGCGTTGGTTAGCTGAAGCGCTCGTTCATCAATTCTTCATCTGTCCCTCCTTTCCCTCTCTGTCATTTTCTGTCTGTTTCCTTGATTTCCTTCTCCTCTCTCGCTCTCTATCCCGGCTGCTCTCTATCCCGGCTGCTCTCTGTCCCGGCTGCTCTCTATCCCGGCTGCTTTCTATCCCGGCTGCTCTCTGTCCCGGCTGCTCTCTATCCCGGCTGCTCTCTGTCCCGGCTGCTCTCTGTCCCGGCTGCTCTCTGTCCCGGCTGCTCTCTGTCCCGGCTGCTTTCTGTCCTGCTAGCACTCTATTGAGATGCAGTCTTGAGTGTCTGTTGTCCTCGGCTCTTTAGGACCATTGTCCTTGTCTAGTGAAACTTGGAGAGAGAAGTGCACTCACTGTTTGTTAACTTGTGCGTGTGTGTGTGTCAGGGTTGGGCAACAGTCCGAGTGGGACGTGGGAAGCACTGTTTAAGTGAGCTGTGTGTGTGCTCCTTCATCAAAGTGTGTGTGTGTGAGAGAGACCTGGCAGGGTTCACTAGAGCCCCAATGGCCTCTCTCAATTAGACACAAAATGTCACCCGTAGGTCCCTTTTCTGGCCAGTGAAATGGACGCCATAAAAACACAGCTACACTTGTGTCCATTCTGAGCTGCCAAACGCTTTACACCACCTCCACTGTTGTTGAGGACCTTTCTCTCTCTTTCTCTCTTTTCTCCACGGTGTCTCTCCTTTTCTGAGGTGGTTTTAAACCAGCGATGTGTGGGGTTTGAGTCAAGCTTGTTGGAATAGGCTGTCTCTCCTCCTTTTTCCTGAGGTCATTTTCAGGTGTCTATCTCCACTTTCTCCTGTTTGTTTCTGAGGTTTTCAGATGGATCTGCAGGATTTCTGTCCAGTTGGTTGTGAAGAATCTCTTCTTCTCTGAGGTCTATCAAACGGTGGGGTTTGCAGACTAGTCCACTCGCGAATAGCAGTGAAAAAGAAAACAAATGACTCAAGAGAAAATGCTCGGTGAGTGGTTGAATATGACACACTTAGCGACTGCAGAAGCTCTGTCAGAGATTACTTTCTGTTAATTGGTGTGTGTGTGTGTTGATTGGTTGGCACAGTGAGGAGCACCAGGAGATGTCTTCAGGGGGACACGGATTGGCCTACTCTACTCCAATCCTTATTGACCCAATTTGAAGCTTAGCGGAGCATCCCCCCCCACGCACTGTTTCCCGCTAGTGCACTCCCACACACACCCTCCCCTGTCCTCCACACACCTCTCAATGTTTCTGTCTACAGAGCATGCTCTACTCCTATTGGCTGTGTGGCAGAAGTAAGGAATGGAAGGGTAGCTGGCCATTGTCTAATAAATACACAGTTAAAGGCGGTCTTTGTTACAATGCTGTGAGAACCAGAATGACTCTAGCCAGCCGTCTCGACGGGCAACCAACTGGACAACCTCTGGCATGACACGGTCCTTACAGACCGCCCCATAGGGTGCCACTGACTTCTCACAGGCCACGGGGTGACCCTTATTATGCCAGAATAAAAACCCTTCTCAGTTTTCCATTTACTGGAGCTATAGTTAACCATCCGTTGACTTGCATTGTATGTGGAGTTATAATGTTGATGATTCTCCAATCAATAACTAAACGATTCAGATATAACATCGGAAACTGAACAAAAATCTAAACGCAACATGTAAAGAGTTGGTTTCATGAGCTGAAATAAAAGATCCCAGAAATGTTCCACACGCACAAAAATGTTGTGCCCACATTTGTCTATATCCCCGTTAGTGAGCATTTCTCCTTTGCCAAGATAATCCATCCAGCTGTCAGGTGCATATCAAGAAGCTGATTAAAGGGTATGATCATTACACAGGTGCACCTTGTGCTGAGGACAATAAAAGGCCATCCCTAAAATTTGCAGTTTTGTCACACAACACAATGCTTCAGATGTCTCAATTTGAGGGAGCGTGCAATTGGCATGCTGACTGCAGGAATGTCCACCAGAGCTGTTGCCAGAGAATTGAATGTACATTTTTTTACCCATAAGCAGTCTCCAACGTTGTTTTAGACGTCCAACCGGCCTCACCGTAGACCAGGTGTATGGCATTGTGTGGGCGAGGCGTTTGCTGATGTCAACGTTGTGAACAGAGTGCCCCATGATGGCAGTGGGGTTATGGTATGGGCAGGCATAAGCTACAGACAACGAACACATTTGCATTTTATCCATGGCAATTTGAATGCACAGAGATACCGTGACAAGATCCTGAGGCCCATTGTCGTGCCATTCATCACCGCCATCACCTCATGTTTCAACATGATAATGCACTGCCCCATTTCGCAAAGGATCTGTACACAATTCCCATGGCCTACATACTCACCAGATGCTCTGTATCAACGTTCCAGTTCTCCCCCAATATCCAGCAACTTTGGACACAGCCATTGAAAAGGAGGGGAACAACTTTCCACAGGTCACAATCAACAGCCTGATCAACTCTATGCAAAGGAGATCTGTCACACCAAATACAGACTGGTTTTCTGATCCACGCCCCTACTTAAAATAAAAAATTAAAAAAGGTATCTGTGGTAGGCAGTTAAGGGTTAATGTATTGCTAGATAGTATGTGAGGGTTAAGTCTGGTTTCCGTGCAGCACTAGGCAGTATTATGGTCTGTAGTGGTAGCTAAGGGTTAAGTCTGGTTTCCGTGGTAGGTAGCTATGGGTTAAGTCTGGTTGCCGTGCAGTGTTAGGCAGTATTATGGTCTGTAGTGGTAGCTAAGGGTTAAGTCTGGTTTCCATGGTAGGTAGTTAAGGGTTAAGTCTGGTTGGCAGTATTATGCAAGCTGCAGAGAGAGAGAGGAAGAGTGGAAGTGCATTACAGAATGCTGAGCTCAGGGCTCTGGCACTCCGCCAGGCCTTTCCACACACACACACACACACACACTCACACACACTCAGCTGAGGGCTTTCCAAGCTTCCCACCAGCCCAGCGGTCTCCTCCCCTGTTTAGGAATTATCTCTGCCTCTCCCTCTTTCTCTCGTTCTCCCTCCTACCGCTCCCTCCCTATGTCTTTCCCGTCCTCTTTCTCTCGTTCTCCCTCCTACCGCTCCCTCCCTATGTCTTTCCCTTCCTCTCCCTCTTCTCTCTCTGATGTCAGTAGTTCAGCTGTGGGCCATGTAGGACTCGGGTTGGGCCATACAGTACAGGGGACTACTGTGTGTGTGTGTGTGTGTGTGTGTGTGTGTGTGTGTGTGTGTGTGTGTGTGTGTGTGTGTGTGTGTGTGTGTGTGTGTGTGTGTGTGTGTGTGTGTGTGTGTGTGTGTGTGTGTGTGTGTGTGTGTGTGTGTGTGTGTGTGTGTGTGTGTGTGTGCTTGCGCGCGTGCAAACTGTTATATTGTGGAGCAACTGCCAACCGGGGATGTACAGTATGTGCCTGTGTGAGTGTGTGTTACACAAGCAGATGTGATGTGGTGTAGTGTGTGAGAGAGCGGGTGGATTTGTTTGTGTGTGAAATGTGATCCCCTGTGGTGTTGTGTCAGCTGACTGCTAGGCAGGAAATGGAGGAGTTAAAGAAGGCGGGTTCTCTTTTGCTCTAAACCTCTCTCTGGCTGCAGTCCAAACTCAAAGTAGACAGCCCTCGGCCCTCAACCCTCAGCCCTCGAATGACGTTTTACATCGTCATATCCGAGTGTACCTTAAATGTCCCTTGCCCAAGCGAGGGAGAGTGATGATCGGAGAGGCAACATCTTTGGTGGAAGTCTTGAAGTTGAACTTAAAAACAACCAACTATTATTGGTTATTATTAAGCTATTATTGTACCTAGCAAGCTATCGTAGCTAGCTAGCACTCCTGTCAGGTAGCTAGCTAGCTACAGTTATGCATAGCTGGCTAGCTAGTTTTATATTTTTGGTAATTTATTCCAATAC
Organism: Oncorhynchus tshawytscha; assembly: GCF_018296145.1. Taxonomy (NCBI): domain Eukaryota; kingdom Metazoa; phylum Chordata; class Actinopteri; order Salmoniformes; family Salmonidae; genus Oncorhynchus; species Oncorhynchus tshawytscha. The sequence goes on from NC_056448.1 coordinate 8,509,865, forward strand.
ATTTCAGAATTGCCAAAAATATATTTACGAAGCTAGCTACGTTTTATAGGCTTGCATTGAATTGTAGGTCATATCAACCCCACAAGTGATCAAAGTTCTTCACTCGCTCCCTCAAACTAAATCGAGGGCCGAGGGGCCAAAGTTTGTGAATTGGACCTCCACTTAAGATAGCAATCAAACTGCATCCGGTTTCGACGGGGATTCCCCCAAGGGAAAGGGGCTAGTGCGAGGGGGTAAAAAATAACATGTTTGGACTGCAGCCGCTGTCTCTCTTTGCTCTCTGCTCTCTTTGAAACTGTCACATGATTTTCTATCTCTCTTCTCCCCCCCCCCGTCTTCTGTTAGTCAGTTCTTCCAGTTTGTCAGTGTGACTTTCCAGCATTCTGATTGAGCAAAAGCCTGTTGAGAGAACCGAAACCTATGTGTGTGTTGTTTTCTTCTGCGTGTGTATTTTCATTGCACACACATGTAGTGTATGTGTGTGTGCTGTCTCCCAGACCTCCCTTGAGACCGTTACTGAATTCTTGTAAAATCTCACTCGCTCAATCTATCTCAGACCATTAGGACTATTTGTTTCCCATTGGGCTGTAGTTGAAGTATCTGGCTAACCATCTTAACATTGCTCCAGGCTCAAGTCCCCTGCTTAAGGACTGATTTAGGATCAGCTTAGCCAGATCAAGGCCTAACCTGAACCCTTAAGAGATTTTAGGCAAAGTTGACCTTAGATCCACGCTGTAGGACCATCTGAGGCTTTTCACACTAAGCTATGGACGGTCGGTCGTATAGAGGTACCATTTCGGCAATATGAGGCTCGTCAAGGATTCTCGGTAGAGAGTCATGAAAGTAGCAATGTGATACTGTAGCATTATAGACTGCCACAATATCATAGGGGGCCAGGGGAGCCCCACTACACAGAAGAACCTGAGATAGACCCTCTAGTACTGGGAAGCAGACCCGCTCTCCTCCTGGTGTACAGTATGTGTGTGTTCTTTGAGAAAGCCCAAAATACAACGAAAGACTTAATTCGGTGTTCTCCTTTCTCCTCTTCACCTCAGGGAATAATGGTGTTGGAAGGAATAGCAACCGTTTTACAGTCACCTGACTGATTGTGCTATTTTGTGGGGGTTTTTGGCGCTGATCTTAACTTTTTTTGTGCATAATGTTTCCGCCATCATTTCCTATGACTGAAAAGAGCTTCTGGACATCAGAACAGCTAACATCAATTTGGATGAGGATTTTTACTTCAATGAGTCAGAGGCGAATGACATACTGCTCATCCCGGACCAGGCCCGAATCCCTGACACCCAAAGAAGGAAGAGGCGTCGTTATTGAGGTTGGCAGGGCAGGATACCTGACGAGACGACATCAACCGCCTCTACCCTCTCTTCTATTGGCGAACATGCAATCACTGGAGAATAAACTGGAGACCAGCCTATCAACTTGATCTGAAGAACTGTAATATCCTATGTTTCTCCGAGTCGTGGCTGAACAAGGACAAATCTATAATTTTCTTTCTGTACATCGGCAGGACAGAATGGCAGCGTTGGGCAAATTCTGGGAGGGGGGTTACAACAGCTGGTGTGCGATCTCTAATATTAAGTAAGTATCGAGGTTCTGCTCACCTGAGTTACAATACCTCATGATAAGCTGGAGACCACCCAGAGTGCCACCCACGACTGCGTGGCCGCATTGTGGACTATAGAAAACGGAGGGCCGAGCACTCCCCCATTCACATCGACGGAGCTGTAGTTGAGTGGGTGGCAAGCGGTACCGGAGCGCCAAGTCTGGGACCAAAAGGCTCCTGAACGGCTTCTACCCACAAGCCGTAAGACTGCTGAACAGTTAATCATTGATCCCCTTATTATTTGCACTGACTCTATGCACACTCACTGGACTCCACCCACATACTGCACTGACACTCCAAAACACACACCACATACGCTTACACACACAAAACACTCACACTCACAAACACAACATTTAATTTTTTACTCTGCATTGCTGGGAAAGGGCTCATAAGTAGGCATTTCACGGTAAAGTCTACACCTGTTATATTCGGCGCATGTGACAAATAAAAATGTATTTGCCCCTCCCTGATCTAGAGCTATTGGTCTCATGTTCTCTCTAACATGGCCATTTTATATCCAGTTTGTCTTCTGTCCTCTTTGGAGTTAACTGATCTGATCCCGGGCCCAACCAGACAGGATTTGTGGTGGCCATTTTGAGGGTTTCTCAGTGATGTCCATATCCCATAAGTTTTGGCTCTCAGTGTTGTTTTCAGAGGCCTGCTGCATTATCAGCAGGAAAAGACTTCCTCCCGGAAATTTTTCTTCATTTTCCATGTGTGTCTGGTCAGGAGGAATTTTGGACCGTTCCTCTTTACAAAACTGTTTCAGTTCAGCAATATTCTTGAGATGTCTGGTGTGAACTGCTCTCTTGAGGTCATGCCACAGCATCTCAATAGGGTTGAGGTCAGGACTCTGACTGGGCCACTCCAGAAGCTGTATTTTCTTCTGTTGAAGCCATTCTGTTGTTGATTTACTTCTGTGTTTTGGGTCTTTGTCCTGTTGCATCACCCAACTTCTGATGAGCTTCAATTGGGAGAACAGATAGCCTAACATTCCGCTGCAAAATGTCTTGATAAACTTTGGTAATTCATTTTTCCGTTGATGATAGCAAGCTGTCCAGGCCCTGAGGCAGCAAAGCAGCCCCAAAACATGATGCTCCCTCCACCATACTTTACACTTGGTATGAGGTTTTGATGTTGGTGTGCTGTGCCTTTTTTTCTCCACACATAGTGTGGTGTGTTTCTTCCAAACAACTCAACTGTAGTTTCAGCTGTCCACAGAATATTTTGCCAGTAGCGCTGTGGAACATCCAGGTGCACTTTTACAAACTTCAGACGTGCAACAATGTTTCTTTTGGACAACAGTGGCTTCTTCCGTGGTGTCCTCCCATGAACACCATTCTTGTTTAGTGTTTTACGTTTCGTAGACTCGTCATAAGAGATGTTAGCATGTTCCAGAGATTTCTGTAAGTCTTTAGCTGACACTCTAGGATTCTTCTTAACATCATTGAGCGTTCTGCACTGTGCTCTTGCAGTCATCTTTGCAGGACAGCCACTCCTAGGGAGAGTAGCAACAGTGCTGAACTTTCTCAATTTATAGACAATTTGTTTTATCGTGGACTGATAAACATCAAGGCTTTTAGAGATACTTTTGTAACCCTTTCCAGCTTTATGCAAATCAACAATTCTTAATTTTAGGTCTTCTGAGGCATGGTTCACATCAGGCAATGCTTCTTGTGAATAGCATACTCAAATTTTGTGAGTGTTTTTTTATAGGGCAAGGCAGCTCTAACCAACATCTCCAATCTCCTCTCATTGATTGGACTCCAGGTTAGCTGACTCCTGACTCCAATTAGCTTTTGGAGAAGTCATTAGCCAAGGGTTCACATACTTTTTCCAACCTACGCCGTGAATGTTTCAATTATGTATTCAATATATACAAGAAAAATACAATCATTTGTGTGTTATTAGTTTAAGCGCACTATGTTTGTCTATTGTTGTGACTTAGGTTGAAGATCAGATCAAATTTGATGACCAATTCATGCAGAAATCCAGGTAATTCCAAAGGGTTCACACACTTTTTCTTGCCACTGTATGTGTGGTGGTGTGTGTTTGTGAGGAGGTTTAATGACCCAGGCATTACCAGGTAAGCATTGGGACGTGTTGTGGAAAGGAAATGAGAATGTTTCACTCTTACATCTCGCTGGCTCTCCTGCCTGACTGAAAGTGTCTGCGTGTGTGTGACCAGTGAGTGACCAGAGAATTTCATGTTTCATGTTTTTAGAAAATAGAAGACTGGTGCTAACTAGTGGAGAACAGGGTGTGTGTGCGCGTGCAGTGTGTGTGTGTGCAGGGCTGTGTGGGGGCCGTGTGTGTGCAGGGCTGCATGGGGCCAAGTGTGTGTGTGTGTGCGCAGGGCTGCATGGGGGCCGTGTGTGTGTGTGAAGGCTGAGCTCTATTGCATTAGGAGGTCGATACACTGAGGGCCTCTAGAGATCAGCAGTTTGCCCTTTTCCCCAGAGAGAGAAAGGAGAGACATCTTCAGGGACTGCTCCTTCTCTTCCTCTCACTCTTGCTGTTATAGTCTGACTAGTAGCTAGCTGGTACCATGGGTCTTCTTCACACTTAAGGTTACAACAAGCATAACTCTGTTGATCTACGTGCACGTGGGTGAAGTGGGATTGTTGGAGTAGCAGACATCTTTTGATGACATGATATCCTCGCAGGTGCCACTCCTATTCACTAGGGGGCGATAGCAAAGTTTTTTTTAAATTGTCTTAGTTTTGTGAAAGTAAGGAAGAGTCACCTTCCCTTGCTTGAATTACCTTGGTGGCAGTCTAGCTAAAAACATAGCAAGCTAACTAGCCTTTTTAGCTTCCCACATCTCCATGTGAAATAATCAGATTTATTCTAAAAAACATGCCCTGACAAATATTCTTATACTTGCGGGTGTAACCTAAAACATTATCCCAGTTTGATATGCTGCTTGTGTATTTAATGTTTTTGTCATGGAGGAAAAAAAGTACATGGCTAGCTAGTTGGCTACAACAGGTTCTACCATTTCAGAATAGCCTGTAATCACTAGGGATGGGGGGAAATAGGTAGTTACATATCCAGATGTTCTTTTTGCTAATGTATTTTTTGGGGGACAATTTCGCAATATCATTTTTGCACTAGTTGGCTGTACCTGTGTAACAGTACAACTTTAGACCATCCCTTCGCCCGAACCAGGGACGCTCTGCACACATCAACAACAGTCACCCACGAAGCATCGTTACCCATCGCTCCACAAAAGCCGCGGCCCTTGCAGAGCAAGGGGAACCACTACTTCAAGGTCTCAGAGCAAGTGACGTCACCGATTGAAACGCTATTTAACGCGCACCACCGCTAACTAGCTGGCAGTTTCACATCCGTTACACCTGCACCAAAACTCCAGTGTTTTTCCATCATAGTTAACTCCAGATTTTTTCATCAGGAGCACATTTGTTTTCAACACTTTTATTTCCATGATGATTGATCAAAACAACGAATCGCAATACATATTGATAGATTGCATGTTTCGTCACAATATTGTTTTGAACGTTCGTTTTGGACTGATGCCCAATTGAGAATTCTACTCAATGCATTGTCAAATGAGCGCATCAGTGGCTTGGACATACAATGTCATTCAAAAACAGGCAAATAATTAGAAGGAAAACCTTTTGTCACCATTTTGATGTCGCCTTATTGACTTTAGGTGCAGTATATAACCAAAGATTTGTATAACTAAGATAGACCATAGCCTGTCGTTTCCAATGGGAACAAACGAGTCATACTGGGCAGAACAAGCAAGGAGGTGGGCAGAGCCAAGCACGAGCTAGCTAGATCCTATTGGTGAGTTCTAGCATACATTTGCATATTTCCGTTAGTCAACGCCTACTTTGAAGTGCCTGTGTGCAATGGCTCAATTCGCCTTTGCACTCCTATAGTGTAATTCCTTCTAAACAATGCAATTTTAAAAAGCTTTGACAAAGGGTAAAGTCTACAAAACTTTGTCCACTCTGCTCGAAACAGATTTTAGTTTTGTGAACAGAATTGTATTGAGATCAAATGTTTCATTAATGAGAACATTTGCAGAATGTCGGCCAAAATCCATCTCGTTCCATCTTCTCCCGCTGCCGGCCACTGGGCTTCTTCTCACTACCATATTTCGTAGTGAGTGGAAACGCCTAGCGGATGCTTCACCTTTTATATGTCCAGTGAAATATCTGTCTAGTTGTTCTATCTGTGGTATATCGTTAGCTAGTTAGTTAACCTCTTGATGCTACCCTCCCGGATCCGGGATCGTGACTACGGCTCAAGCTCATTAGCATAACGCAAAATGCGAAAAAATATTCTTAGACATATTTAACCTCCACACCTACACAAGTCCAATAGCTCAAATGAAAGATAAACACCTTGTTCATCTACCCAGCAAGTCAGATTTCTAAAATGTTTTACGGCGAAAACATAGCACACATTTATATTAGACCACCACCGCAACAAAAGGCAAGCGGCGGCCATTTTGTCCCAGAAAATATAAAATTTAAAAGTAGGATTAAAAAATAAATAATTCACTAACCTTTTGAAAATCTTCATCAGATGACAGTAATATTACATGTTACACAGTACATTTTTTTCAATAATATGCCATTAATATCCATAAATCTCTGTTTACAATGACGACATTTCAAAAAATGCTACTCAAAATGTCCGGAGAAATTATGATAGCTCCGACATATAACGTCAGATAACAAGCAATAAACATGACTAAATATACATGTTCTACATATAGTTACAAAGATACACTTCTTCTTAATACAACCGCTGTGTTACATTTATTTTTAACGTTACAGAATTCGTTCACTAGTCTATGCTATGAGTCGGCGCTCAGATATTAGCAGTGTCTCCTCTACGTTTGGAGTCCACAGAAACCCAAAATAACCACATAAATATTCCCTTACCTTTGATGTTCTTCGATCAGAAGACGTAGAAGGAGTCATACTTACCCAATACATCGTTTGGTTTCAAGTTGTGCGTCTTTGTATTAGCATATGCTAACAGCTTCAGCTGAAATGCACCCAAAATAACTTCTGCTCCTTCTGGCCCGCACTCTTGCGCATCAAACTTCAAAATTACATATTATATGTCGACTAAACTGGTCAAACTAAGTGCAGAATCGAGCAAAATTATGTTTTTATCATGTAAAACAATGATAATCGCAAACAAACGAACCGGCTTCAACTGGTGTCTATTGGAAAAGAACGTTCTCCAAATCGGCCGCGCGCAATAGAGTGCATGTATGTGAGAGTGACCCGGGCATTTTCGCCCGCCAAAGGATGAGGGAGCGCGAAATTCAAACAATGAACGTGCCAATTGAAAGCAGACATCGCGCTGAACAAATACATACTGTTCCCAGATCGGTAGCTGCCTGGGAAGGGTGGGGGCGATGACGTCAAAGTTGACCCAACTTTTCTCTTGACAAGAGAGAGTTTGGGAGAAAGGCTGCCCTGAGAGTTCTGCTTTACATACAGACATAATTTAAACGGTTTTAGAAACTTTAGAGTGTTTTCTATTCAATAATTATTATTATATGCATATATTAGCAATTTTGGAAAAAATATTTTCAGTTTACTATGGGCACGCACTTCCTCCAAAGGGGGCAGTATTCAGCCATAAGCTCAAGAGGTTAAGATTGAGGGGAGGAAACCGGATTTGAATTAGCTAAAGTTAGCATTGCTAGCATTTTTTTTTTTACAAACTTTGCTAGCTAATGACAACATTGCCATCTGTCTAAAATTGTTTCCTACTAAACATTTGACTATTTTAGCAATTCAATCTATTTTCAGGCACTATAGTGTAATTTAGACGAAACAGTCGTTAGCCTCCATCCAGAATTTCTGGGTTTATCAAGACTTTAATGCACCATTATTGCGTCGCGGGTAGAGCGCGGCTTGGAGAACATTCATGACGCGACCAAGTGACGGAGGTGCTACCGAGTGACGGAGGTGCGACCGAATCGTAAGAATCTCGTATCTGCATCTAAGTATCGTGATAATATTGTATCGTGAGGTCCCTGGCAATTCACAGCCCTAGTAATCACTAGTTATTACATATCAACCAAATTGATTTCTGAGTGGATTCTTGATGTTTGGTTTACTGTTTGAACAGTCATTGAGATTATATTTGGTTATCAATGCAAAATAGGCTACTTTGATGAATAGCGACAACACTGCCCCCACGGCTGCGGAAGAACGATAGCCGCGTCTCAATTTTCAAGTAGTCAAAAAAGTACATCAAATGCTCGATTGTAATTACAGGGAGTCGCCCCTTTTGTTCCGAAAATCGAAATTGCAAAACAGAATCTTGCGTCTGCAAAGAGCTTGTAGTAAGCTATAGGCTAGTGAGCCACACACTCACAAAGTTGTTATGACAAGAACATTAATGCCATTGTAATGTTCAAATATTTCGAACTTAAGCTTCTGTCAAGTACTTTTGTGTAAAACTGTTACAATTTGATTGATTGCCTAATGGTTCTTGTTTTTCTCCTTGCAGGGTTCCACCTCAGTGGAACGGTAACAGAACCTGCCACAGCGTCGGAACCCGAGCTCGTCTGCAGTGTGAGCGTCAGCTTCGACCGCTGCAAGATCACCGCGGTAACGTGCGGCTGCGGCAACAAGGACATCTTCTACTGCGCCCACGTTGTAGCGCTGGCCCTGTACCGTGTACGGAAGCCCGAGCAGGTCAAACTACACCTGCCCATCTCAGAGACTCTGTTCCAGATGAATAGAGACCAGCTGCAGAAGTTTGTCCAGTACCTGATAACAGTACACCACACCGAGGTGTTGCCCACGGCTCAGAAACTAGCTGATGAGATTCTGTCTACCAACTCTGAGATCAACCAGGTCCACGGTGAGTGGGGTGGATGATGTGTAGACGAGAGAAAGATTGTGTGAGGAAGAAAAAGTGTGTGTGTGTGTTTTTGCGTGAGTGTGTGTGCCTGGAAATGATTCCCCCCTGTCTGGCTCCAGTAAAGCAGATCACTGGAGAGGGAAACACTTTGATCAAGTCACGTCCGTGTGACAGCTCAACGGTAATGTAGGATGTGGGGAAGAGTGTGTGATGATACTTTAGACCCACTTTACTTAAGCCGATATCATTGTGTTCATCTTGTTCTGTTTTTGTTTGTGACATAGAGCCCAGTGCTTTCATTGAATCATTTTCCATTTCTCAGCCTAAACGATGACCACTGTGTGTGTCTCAACTAACCTGTGTGTGTGTGTGTGTGTGTGTGTGTGCGCAGGGGCCCCGGACCCCACGGCAGGGGCCAGTGTAGATGATGAGAACTGTTGGCACCTGGATGAGGAGCAGGTTCAGGAGCAGGTGAAACTCTTCCTCTCACAGGGAGGTTACCACGGCTCTGGGAAACAACTCAACCTTCTCTTCAGCAAGGTAACGCATACGCACACCAGGGTTGGGGTCAATTTTAGTTGAAGTGAGTCAATTCAGGAAGCAGAGTAAACTGACATTCCAATTCAATAATTGAAAAAAAGGTTGTTTTTTTCCCCAATGACTTCTTAATACATTGAAAAGTAGAAGATATATGTATTTCAAAATGTGTCCCTCCTTCTCCTCTAGGTGAGAGAGATGTTGAAGATGCGTGACTCCAACGGTGCCAGAATGTTAACGCTGATCACAGAACAGTTTATGGGCGACCCTCGCCTGGCTCTGTGGAGACAACAGGGAACCACCATGACTGACAAATACAGACAGCTGTGGGATGAGCTAGGTAAGAGACAACACACACAAAGTCACACAAGCGTGTGCACAAGGACAGACACCACTTGGACGGACTAGCTGTTCAAGAGAGAGTAAACACGCACAAATATGACGGTCACTCAAGTGCTGCTATGATTGACTGTTTGATTTGTGTGTTGGTCAGCTGTGTTAGACCTGTGTCTCCCTATGCTTTCTGATATGATGGCTGCTTGTATGCCGGTGTGTGTATGTATCAGGAGTGTATTGTATCAAATCAAATGTATTTGTCACATACACATGGTTAGCAGATGATAATGCGAGTGTAGCGAAATGCTTGTGCTTCTAGTTCCGACAATGCAGTAATAACCAACGAGTGAACTAACCTAACAATTCCAAAACTACTACCTTATACACACAAGTGTAAAGGGATAAAGAATATGTACACAAAGATATATGAATGAGTGATGGTACAGAACGGCATAGGCAAGATGCAGTAGCTGGTATAGAGTACAGTAAATACATATGAGATGAGTAATGTAGGGTATGTAAACAAAGTAGCATTGTTTAAAGTGGCTAGTGATACATGTATTACATAAAGATGCAGTAGATGATATAGAGTACAGTATATACATATGAGATGAGTAATGTAGGGTATGTAAACATTATATTAAGTAGCTTAAAGTGGCTAGTGATATATTTTTACATCAATTTCCATCAATTCCCATTATTAAAGTGGCTGGAGTTTAGTCACTGTGTTGGCAGCAGCCACTCAATGTTAGTGGTGGCTGTTAAACAGTCTGATGGCCTTGAGATAGAAGTTGTTTGTTGGTCCCTCGGTCCCTGCTTTGATGCACCTGTACTGACCTCGCCTTCTGGATGATAGCGGGGTGAACAGGCAGTGGCTCGGGTGGTTGTTGTCCTTGATGATCTTTATGGCCTTCCTGTGACATTGGGTGGTGTAGGTGTCCTGGAGGGCAGGTAGTTTGCCCCCGGTGATGCGTTGTGCAGACCTCACTACCCTCTGGAGAGCCTTACGGTTGAGGGCGGTGCAGTTGCCATACCAGGCGGGGATACAGCCCGACAGGATGCTCTCGATTGTGCATCTGTATAAGTTTGTGAGTGCTTTTGGTGACAAGCCAAATTTCTTCAGCCTCCTGAGGTTGAAGAGGCGCTGCTGTGCCTTCTTCACGACGCTGTCTGTGTGGGTGGACCAATTCAGTTTGTCCGTGATGTGTAGGCCGAGAAACTCAAAACTTACTACCCTCTCCACTATTGTCCCGTCGGTGTGGATAGGGGGGTGCTCCCTCTGCTGTTTCCTGAAGTCCACAATCATCTCCTTTGTTTTGTTGACGTTGACTATGAGGTTATTTTCCTGACACCACACTCCGAGGGCCCTCACCTCCTCCCTGTAGGCCGTCTCGTCATTGTTGGTAATCAAGCCTACCACTGTAGTGTCGTCCACAAACTTGATGATTGAGTTGGAGGCATGCATGGCCACGCAGTCGTGGGTGAACAGGGAGTACAGGAGAGAGCTCAGAACGCACCCTTGTGGGGCCCCATTGTTGAGGATCAGCGGGGTGGAGATGTTGTTACCTACCCTCATCACCTGGGGGCGGCCCATCAGGAAGTCCAGGACCCAGTTGCACAGGGCAGGGTTGAGACCCAGCGTCTCAAGCTTGGTGACGAGTTTGGAGGGTACTATGGTTTAAATGCTGAGCTGTAGTCGATGAACAGCATTCTCACATAGGTATTTCTATGTGTCCAGATGGGTTAGGGCAGTGTGGTTGCGTCGTCTGTGGACCTATTTGGGCGGTAAGCACATTGGAGTGGGTCTAGGGTGTCAGGTAGGGTGGAGGTGATATGGTCCTTGACTAGTCTCTAAAAGCACTTCATGATGACGGAAGTGAGTGCTACGGGTCGGTAGTCGTTTAGCTCAGTTACCTTAGCTTTCTTGGGAACAGGGACAATGGTGGCCCTCTTGAAGCATGTGGGAACAGCAGACTGGGATAAGGATTGATTGAATATGTCCGTAAACAGACCAGCTGGCTGGCATGCTCTGAGGACGTGGCTGGGGATGCCGTCTGGGCCTGCAGCCTTGCGAGGGTTAACACGTTTAAATTTTTTACTCACATCGGCTGCAGTGAAGGAGAGTCTGCAGGTTTTGGTAGCGGGCCGTGTCAGTGGCACTGTATTGTCCTCAAAGCGAGCAAAAAAGTTATTTAGTCTGTCTGGGAGCAAGACATCCTGGTCTGCGACGGGACTGGTTTTCTTTTTGTAATCCGTGATTGACTGTAGACCCTGCCACATACCTCTTGTGTCTGAGCCGTTGAAATGCGACTCTACTTTGTCTCTATACTGATGCTTACCTTGTTTGATTACCTTACGGAGGGAATAGCTACACTGTTTGTATTCGGTCATGTTTCCGGTCACCTTGCCCTGGTTAAAAGCAGTGGTTCGCGCTTTCAGTTTCACGCGAATGCTGCCATCAATCCAACCGGTTTCTGGTTTGGGAATGTTTTAATCGTTGCTATGGGTACGACATCGTCAATGCACTTTCTAATGAACTCGCTCACCGACTCAGCGTATTCGTCAATGTTGTTGTCGGACGCAATGCGGAACATATCCCAATCCACGTGATCGAAGCAGTCTTGAAGTGTGGAATCAGATTGGTCGGACCAGCGTTGAACAGACCTAGTCAGTCTGTTATGTTTTGGGCATTATCTGTAGGGTGTGAGCTGGATGGTTTGTGAAATATATGCTTTTTATAGCCTAAAATGGATTCGGAGATTGTGAGCTGGGTATTTCTCGCTCTCTCTCTCTCTTTCTCTCTCTCAGAACAGATTAGATGTGGACTGAAGGCTCAGAGTAGGCCCATCAAAGGAAATAAAGGGAGGGATCGTGTGTGTGTGTGTGTGTGTGTGTGTGTGTGTCAGGAGCTAAATCCATCTTGATGAGCCCAATATTGTTTTAATGAATGTGTGTGTTTGATCCTTTGTAGTCTGAGACAGCGGTTCCCATCTGGCTTAGGTTGGAGAGGGAGAAATATAGGCCACGCTTTCTCACTACTGACGGGTGTGTGTGTGTAAGATCACAAGGCCATAATTTGCTCACTCACACACATGCCCATTCATTTATACTGACTCTTCACACCCCCACTCACATACAAGATGCTGCTACTCTGTTTATCTTATATGCTGATGCCTAGTCCCCTTACCCCTATAGCTATCTACCTCCATAACTCCGTTATCCCTGCACACTGTAAACACTGTATTGGAACTGACCCTGTATATTGTATGCTTACTTACTTACTTATTGTGTGTTTCTTATTTCTCGTCTGTTTTTCCCCCGAGTATTACATTGTTATTGATGATTGCATTGTTGGGTTTTGAGGCAAGGCATTAAAACTTGAAACTTCCATCTTCAAATGGCGTCAGCCAGCTAGCAAGTGATGAACAGTAGAACATGCTTGTCGTTTATTTGTGTTGAATGTGTTTGTTCTGTGATCTCTGTCCTCGCCTCCTTTCCTTGGCTTATCTTTATCCTGTCATAATTGAACCACCACTGTGTGTGTGTGTGTGTGTGTGAACACTGAACAGTGCACTGTCCATATTCAGGATAAGCAGGAAAGCGAAACTGCAGCTTTCGGGATTATTCCATGTAATTGGGGGAGACTCTAGACCCTAGCCTAGCAACGACATCCAATAGTAACCTACCCTAGCAACAACATTCAATAGTAACCTACCCTAGCAACAAAATCCCATAACCACAACCCTGTTGTCATGGTAGTTGATTGTTGGAACTGTATTATATATCCCCCCCAGTCTCTTTGTCTGTTTTGCTGGTTGTTTCTCTCTCTTTCTCTTTTAAGGGAAGTACATCTCTTATTTCTGTATAATTTGAATGCATTTTCACGTTTTGAATGTTTTTCACGTTTGCCCTGCTTGCTGGATGCACCTTCTCCTCTCCTTTCTAAAATCTCCCCTTATTTATTATTTCTCTTTTATTTTCCTTTACTCCCCACCGTTCTCTTCCCATCTCATCGCCAGTCTGTTGCTCCCTTCTCCTCTCTCTTCCCTCTCTTCTCTCGTCCCTCTTTTGTCCTTGAGGCCATCCAAACAAAGACAGAGGATAAAACGACTCCTATCCCCACCCCCGTCTTCCTTCCCTCCTCCTGTTCTCATCCCCCTCTCCTCCTCCTCCTGTTCTCTCGCTTCACCTCTCTCTGCCTCGTCCTGTCTCGTTCTGTCATCTGTCCCCCCTTTCTGTTCTGTTTTCATTTTCCATCATTTTTCTCTTTACCCCTGTTTTTCGAGGCATATTTCTTTTCATGCCTTCCGTCCCCCACTCTCCAGCGCTCTCTCCTTCCCTCACTCCCTTCATCCATACCCCATCTCCCTTTCAGCTCAGGCTTCAGGTAATCACAGTGTCACTAGAGTATCTGTGAGCGTGAGTGCGGCAGGCATGTGTTTATTGAATAGATAACAGTCAGACTGTTGATGCTCCGGAACATTTTAATGGCATCTATTTTTCCCTTTTTACAGAATCAAATTATATGATTCAAGGATGAACAACAATAACAGAAACATTTGTGTGTGTGTGTGTGTGTGTGTGTGTAGGTGCCCTGTGGATGTGTATTGTGCTCAACCCCCACTGTAAGTCGGAGCAGAAGTGTGTGTGGCTGAGACAGCTGAGACGGTGGAACGGTGTCGACGTGTGTCCCTGGGAGGACGGAAACCACGGCAACGAACTGCCCAACCTCACACACGCACTACACAGGTGAGAAAACACCTGACCAACACAGTGCCTCAGGGCCAACCCAACACAGACACACACACCTCACACACAGCACTGCCGGGCACGGCACAGAGACACCAGGTGAGAAAACACAGAGACACACACATACACACACCTGAAAACCAGACACAGTGCCTCAGGGCCAACCCAACCACAGAGCCTGAGAAAAACACAGAGACACACACCTGACCACAGAGCCTGACCAACACAGTGCCTCAGGGCCAACCCAAGTGAGAAAACACAGAGACACACACATACACACACCTGACCAACACAGTGCCTCAGGGCCAACCCAAGTGAGAAAACACAGAGACACACACGAACACACCTGACCAACACAGTGCCTCAGGAGAAAACACAGAGACCACACATACACAACCTGTGCCTCAGGGCCAGAAAACACAGAGACACACACATACACACACCACAGAGCCTGACCAACACAGTGCCTGACCAACACAGTGCCTCAGCCAACCCAAGTGGGAAAACACAGACACACACACCTGACCACAGAGCCTCAGGGTCAACCCAAGTGGGAAAACACAGAGACACACACACCTGACCAACACAGTGCCTCAGGGCCAACCCAAGTGGGACCACCACACTAAATTTGTGCGAGAAAAGCCACTTTCTTTTCATCAACTATTTCTCTATTTTCTCTCTGTTGATCTCTTTTTCTGTTTCTCCATCTGTCTACATGCCTTTTAATCAACTTTCTCTCGCTCCATGTCTCTGCCCTGCGAGCTGTTCTTATTACTTTCTGTGTGACTGATGGAATAAGCCCAATAACCCATGAGGGTTCCTCCAGTTACGGCTGCCCTCTGCTCCCCTTGTCTGTGCCTGAGCTAAATTAGAAAATATAAGCCCTTAAAAAATGTCTATCAGGCTTCTGAATAGGAACAGTGCAGTGAATGAGCATTTCATCCAGGTAGATTTAGGTGGCCGATCAGAGAAATGTTTTCAACGGAACTTTGTCCTCTTCTTTCCCTCCCTCCCTCACCACCTCCCCTCCATAATCCCTCTCTCCCAGACTCGTCGTCTCGTCCTCACAGGACAGTGTTTACGAGGGCGATCGAGGCCTGTGACCTGCACTGGCAGGACACGCACCTGCAGCGCATCATAACACATGACCTCTACACGCACTCACACGCACACTGTCACCACGACAACCATGGCAGTGCAGGGGCACTGTTCGACGCCCGTGGCTGGCCCCTCTGGCACGGTGAGTGTGTGTGTTTGTGTTGGCAGTGACGAATGCAAAGGAGGGCTAGATTTCTAAGACCCGTTTTTAGAAGAAGAAAAAAAGATTTAGAGTAGCATTGGAAGTAACAGCCTCCCGCCCCGCCTCCCTCTCGCAGAGCACATCCCTACAGCGTGTGCGAGGGTGGATGCGCTGCGGTCACATGGTTATCCCAGGGAGGCCTTGCTGTTGGCCATCGCTATCGTCAACACTCTCATACGGCAGCAACAGAAACATCTTGAGCTCTTCCGCAGCCACAAAAAAGGTCTGTTTGAATTTGCATCTGTCTTAATTGGGTATTAATTGTGTAAATGCAGAGTAATACCAGCGTGTGGTTTTGTCCTTTTCAGAGCTGCTCCATAAAGGCATGACATCTGTCACCAACATGGAGGGCTGGGTGGGACACCCCCTGGACCCTATAGGCACTCTGTTCAGCACCTTACTGGACACGGGACGGGGAGACGAGGAGGGGCGCAACGCCTTCCTAGACTTCTCAGGTAAATGCACGCACACTCTCTCTCTCTCTCTCTCTCTCCCTTTTCTGCATATTTTCTGCATTTTAATTGGATCGGTTTTTTTCCTGCGCCATCTTTTATTCATGAGCTGTGATTGGAGGATGGCTGAGGAACAATTAGTGATGTCATCAGTGATGATTGGGTATGATTGGTTCTGTCAGATAGGTACTTGCGTTCCATGGCCTTGGAAACTGTGTGTGTGTGTGTGGGGGGGGGAGAGTGATAATCCTCCTGGGGTTATGTCTGTGGGCCCATAGAGACATCATTAAGCTATTAGAATAAATGATGACCTCTCCCTGGAGAACACACACCCAGAGAGACCGCAGAGAGACGGAACATGCTAATAGATCAACACACAAGTCAATAAAGGAAATTGCGCATCTATACATTGATTGTGAAACCTTAAGATACACTACATGACCAAAATAATTGATCCCCCTTTGCTGCTATAACAGCCTCCACTCTTCTGGGAAGGCTTTCTACTAGATGTTGGGAAATTGTTGCGGGGACTTGCTTCCACTTGGCCACAATAGCATTTAGTGAGGTTGGGCACTAATGTTGGGCGATTAGGCCTGGCTCGCAGTCGCCATTCCAATTCATCCCAAAGGTGTTCTATGGGGTTGAGGTCAGGGCTCTGTGCAGGCCGGTCAAGTTCTTCCACATCGATCTCGACAAAACATTTCTGTATGGACCTCGCTTGGTGCACGGAGGCATTGCATTGCTGAAACAAGAAAGGGCCTTCCCCAAACTGTTGCCACAAAGTTGGAAGCTCAGAATCGTCTGGAATGTCATTGTATGCTGTAGCTTTAAGATTTCCCCACTGGAACTAAGGGGCCTAGCCCGAACCATGAAAAACAGCCCAAGACCATTATTCCTCATCCACCAAACTTTACAGTTTGCACTGTGCATTGGGGGAGGTAGCGTTCTCCTGGCATCCGCCAAACCCTGATTCATCTGTCGGACTGCCAGATGGTGAAACGTGATTCATCATTCCAGGGAAGGCATTTCCACTGCTCCAGAGTCCAATGGCGCCAAGCTTTACACCACTCCAGCTGACGCTTGGCATTGCGCATGGTTATCGTGGGCTTGTGTGCGGCTGCTCTGCCATGGAAACCCATTCCATGAAGCTCCCGACAAACAGTTCTTGTGCTGACGTTGCTTCCAGAGGCAGTTTGGAACTCGGTTAGTGAGTGTTGCAACCGAGGACAGACGGTTTTTATGCGGTTCAGCACTCGGTGATCCCGTTCTGTGAGCTTGTGTGGCCTACCACTTCGCGGCTGAGTCGTTATTGCTCCTAGACATTTCCACTTCACAGTAACAGCACTTACAGTTGACCGGGGCAGCTCTAGCAGGGCAGAAATTTGATGAACTGACTTGTTAGAAACATGGCATCCTATGACGGTGCCACGTTGAAAGTCACTGTGCTCTTCAGTACGGGCCATTCTACTGCCAATGGCGATTGCATGGCTGTGTGCTCGATTTTATACACCTGTCAGCAACGGGTGTGGCTGAAATAGCCGAATCCACTAATTTTAGGGGGGGGTCCACTTACTTTTGTATAAATTGCCTACTTTGAAGGCCTTGGTTGAAATAGCAGTAATTTTGGTCCGGACTGTGGACCATAATCCATTGACTATTTGAGTCAGGTGGGTTAGTGCTGTGGTGGAACTAACACCTGGACACACAGTAGCTCTGCATGACTGAATTGAATGCTGTAGTTTCCTGGGGCAGCACAGAGCTATTGTCATGATAATGAGGGTTGAGTGACCGTATTGGTTCTGACACAGATTGAGCCACAGCCTTGCTGTTTCACTCACTATTAGATTTGGTGACAACATTTCAAAGACATGCTGTTTTTAATGTGATCTCTCTTATTTTCTTCCTCTCCCTCTCTCTCTCTCTCTCTCTCTCTCTCTCTCTCTCTCTCTCCCTCTCTCTCTCTGTTTCCCCGTTCTCTCTCCAGGCTCTGTGAGTTCAGCCAAAAGGTCAGAGCCCCACCTCTTCCCAGCACAACGCTTACTGGACGATGGCCAATCGTTCGTAGCACTAGCCGTAGAGACGGCTCTGATCGGCTTAGGGCAACAGAGGGTGATGCCCGACGGCCTATATGCCCAGGAGAAGGTGTGTCGCAACGAAGAGCAGCTATTGGCCAAGCTCCAGGAAGTGGAACTGGATGACGCACTGGTCAAGATCTTCCGCAAGCAAGCAATCTTCCTGCTAGAGGGTGAGGGGTAGATGCGCACACACACACACACACAGTCTTGTTTAACTAACTTTGTGGGGACACACAATTGATTCCCTTTCAAAGTCCTAAACCCTAACCGTAACACCAAAACCTAACCCTAACTCCTAAACCTAACCTTGAACCCTAATTCTAACCTTAACCCTAAACCCGTTAGAAATAGCCTTTTTCGCTGTTGGTCTAATTACTATTTACTAATGATTTAGAAATATGTTTTAATGCCAGTATATTCTGGTCCCCACAAGTATAGTTAAACATATCCACACACACATCCGTCGCTCTCGCTAATCTCTATCTTTCTAATCTCTCTTTAGTCTAATCTATCTATCTAATATATGTAAGCCTGTATTCTCTGTCTCCCGTAGCTGGTCCATACAGTGGTCTAGGAGAGTTGCTCTACAGAGAGAGTGTTCCCATGCATACCTTTGCCAAGTATCTCTTCACCTCCCTACTACCTCACGACACAGAACTGGCATACAAAATTGCACTGAGAGCCATGAGGTAAGTACACACACAAACATATCTCACATAACTTATTTTCTTTGCACTTCAGTAAATAGTTTATGCCCAGAAAGAACATCAGGTAAGATCAGATAAAAAGCGAGGTCAGCCTCCTTTTGAGTCTCAAGTGATGTATGTGTGTGTGAGGCGTGGAGGCGTGGAGCTGTCCTGGGTGCTGTTTAATCACAACGCTGCCTTTTGCTGGAATCCTTGTTATATAATTCAACAGCATTGAAAATTAGTTTTGGAGAGTGTTTGAATAATAAATATACAGTAATATATATATAAATATATATTTTATGACGTTGAGTTTCTTTCTGACTGCTGAGAGGCTTATGAAACCTTTGGAACTTCATTTCATTCTGCCCAAATTAAACTCCTTAGATTTTTAATATATTGAAATCTTTTTTTTTTTTTATGTGTTTTTAAAAAAAAACCTCGGTCTTCAACCAGCCTCATATATACCGGCATTACAATGTTCTATTCTAAATCGTTTTTACTCATCTCCGCTTTAACAGAAGCACAGAATATTTCCATAAGCCTTAGAAGACATCTTAAAGGCCCATACATCCTTATCAAAGCAATAAATAAAGGGTCAATATCAGTATATTAAATATGTGTCTTTAGGTTACCGGTCCTGGAATCCATGGCTCCATCAGGTGATCTGTCCAGACCTCACCATATAGTGTCAATGGTCCCTAATCGCTACCCTCGCTGGTTCACTCTGTCTCACATAGAGTCACAACAATGTGAACTGGCCTCCACCATGCTCACCGCAGCCAAAGGTATACACACACACATACTGTATGTACGAGCACACACACACTACAAACGCACACTCACATACACACACATGCTCAAACAATTAATGTTTCTGATATTTTTTTGCAAATAGGTTGTTTTAAATGTTTTTTTATGTCTTCTCAGGCGACGGGCGTAAGTTAGAAACGGTGTTAGAGTCCATCCAGAAGAACATCCACTCCTCGTCTCACATCTTCAAACTGGCTCAGGACGCCTTCAAGATCGCTACTCTGATGGACAGTCTACCGGACATCACACTGCTCAAGGTCTCACTGGAGCTGGGTCTTCAGGTAACACACACGTCCACAGTAAACACACACACACACACTCACACACACCTCCCTAACCTGAACCTGCTCCCCTCTCCCCTGAAGGTGATGAGAATGACTCTGTCCACGTTGAACTGGAGGAGGAGAGAGATGGTACGGTGGCTTGTTACCTGTGCCACAGAAGTTGGTGAGTTACTCCTCTAAGGATGCTTTGCGTAATGTGTGTCGGGGTGTATGAGTGATGTACTGCATGTGTGTGTCGAATATATATTTCCACAAACTAACCACCCTCTCCCCTGCTGTAGGTGTGTATGCGTTGGATAGCATCATGCAGAGTTGGTTCACCCTGTTCACCCCGACCGAGGCCACAAGCATCGTTGCCACCACAGTCATGTCCAACACCACCATCGTCCGCCTGCACCTGGACTGTCACCAGCAGGAGAACCTGGCCTCCTCCGCCCGGACCCTGGCCCTGCAGTGTACCATGAAGGACCCCCAGAACTGTGCCCTCTCCGCCCTCACGCTCTGCGAGAAGGACCACATCGCCTTCGAGACAGCCTACCAGATCGTCCTGGACGCGGCCGTCACGGGGATGAGCTACACACAGCTCTTTACAATAGCCAGGTACATGGAGCACAGAGGATATCCCATGAGGGCTTACAAGCTGGCCACGCTAGCCATGGCCCACCTTAACCTCAGCTACAACCAGGACACCCACCCGGCTATCAACGACGTGCTGTGGGCCTGCGCTCTGAGCCACTCTCTGGGGAAGAACGAGCTGACTGCCGTCATCCCCCTGGTGGTGAAGAGCGTGAAGTGCGCCACTGTACTGTCAGACATTTTGAGACGGTGCACGTTGACCACGCCGGGCATGGTGGCGCTGCACAGCCGCAGGAACTCTGGGAAGCTGATGTCGCTGGACAAGGCGCCGCTCAGGCAGCTGCTGGACGCCACTATCGGGGCCTACATCAACACCACGCACTCTCGCCTCACGCACATCAGCCCGCGCCACTACAGCGAGTTCATCGAGTTCCTCAGTAAGGCCAGAGAGACGTTCCTCATGGCCCAGGACGGACACATCCAGTTTACCCAGTTCATAGACAACCTTAAACAGATCTACAAGGGCAAGAAGAAACTCATGATGCTCGTACGGGAGAGGTTCGGTTGACGAAAGACTAAAAGTTTTAAAAAACTATTGTGATTGGTCGACGACGGATCTATTGAGGTGAAGAGATGGAGAGCGATCACGCCCCCTTTTACTTGATCCCGCCTTTGTATCCTTTTGTAACTTAAAAAGTGATGGAAAAAATGGAAAACGGAAAGAAAAAACAGAAAACAAGAAAAACGAAACGACTAAAAACAAACAATAAAAAAGCCACATCGGTATTAATGTGTATATAGACCCTATTTAGTTCACAAACAAACAAAAAAAGAACATTTGTTGAGGAAGTGTGTGTGTGTGTGTGTGTGTGTGTGTGTGTGTGTGTGTGTGTGTGTGTGTGTGTGTGTGTCCCTGTCCCTTTATATGTATGAAGGAGAGTGTGAGAGAGAGAGAGAACTAAAAATACAATCTTTTGGTTTCCACTGAGTATATGTTGTCCAGTGGCGAGATGTCCTCATAGCACTCCTGTTCCCCTTCTGTTGAAAGCTCACAGAGACAAACACGGCTTAAACCAAACGGAGCAACTCCATCAGACGTGACAAGTACCTCGTACGGACCCAGCTTTACTCCCCCCTTGTCCTCACCCCTCCCTCCCAACTCAGTGTAGTCAAAGTGTGCAAACGGTAGAAGTAAAAGAACAACACAAACAAACAGTTCACATTTCTTGTTTTTCCTTTTATTTACTGTTTTTGTTTCTTGAGTAACAGTAATCACCAACTCCAGTCTGACTGTCTGCCATGGCTTTGCAGTGTTGTTCACCCTGATGCTACACATACACACACACACTAAACAAGCAAATAAACACAGAAAAACACACCCACACTCAGAAACACTGTAAACACACCCTTGCAGAAAACACACACTTATACTGTCATAGTGCTTGCGCTTGTGGAAACTTAGCAACTGTCAACATACATTCTCAGGGATTTCTCTAAAAAAAAAAAGGAAAGTGAAAAAAGAAAGAGTGAGAGCATTTTATTGTACTGTGTATATATAATAGTATATGTCTGAATAGTGAAAAACAAATGTATACGTTAACTAATTTATAAATAATATTCTATGTAATGCAAAATACTTGAAGCTGCAGTACCTTGGTTTTTATAGCAAAAACATATCAGAAGGACAATTAAAATGTGTCGCCTTGCGTTGCATCATCAGGGGCCAGGACAAAGGTCAAAGGTTAGGGGTCACTTCAGTAGGACTGTTAGCTGGGTGACCCCGCCGAGACAGACAGACTGACACCCACTGGACTGCTTGACAGGAACTGGCTGTTTGCAAAACAGGACATGGATGTTGTATTTTGTATGGACCAGCAAAATATATATATCCTCCAGTTGTAGACACAGTTTCATTGGGCACCGCAGAAGAAGAGGAAAGAGAGAGACTTCCCAGGAGCCAGATCAGTGAGCCTTAGCGTTACAGATGTAGAACAAGGGCCCAGTGCCTATGAAGCCGTCAAATGTAGATCTGACAAAACCCCTGACTCTTTACTAATAATCAGCGTAGAAATTTGGCCTGACCACGCCTCGTGTCTCCTTCCGCAGTGATCAAGTTACAAAAAAGAAGCTCCATTATATGCACAACAACCAACCAACAACATGTACATGCCTCCACAACCAACCAACATGTACAACATGCCTCTTCTGCTGACTCCCTGACTTTGTGCAGGACAGAAAGTTGCTATGTAGGTCTTGACTGTTCCAACTTTTTTTTACGCTTTTTGTTATTTATGTTTCTCTCTTTTTGAATTTTTAAAATTTCTCTCTAGAATTCCTCAATGAGAACAGCCTTCTTTCTTGCCTTGTCTTAATGCTTTAAAACAACCAAACGGGAGTTCTAACTACCAAACTTCGTTCATTAAATTTAAAGCCAACCAACTTTGGTTACAACTTTTAGTGTCTTTAATTTTTAGCTGACTGGTTTTGTGTTCAGTGCTTTGAAAATCCCTTCTCCTCTGTTTGTTTTTGGGGTGCAGAAACGTTGTCTAGTGTCTCATGTCCCCTCCTCCCCTAGAGGTTTGTCCGTAGTTCCTTTGTCCAGAGGCGCAAATATAATTCATATTCCATTTTATTTATTATGATAGGTAAACGATTGTACTTCTTCAACAGTGTCAGCATTGCTCATGAAGTTGAAATTCAGATTTGATACACCGATATCAATTTATTTATGTAACTAAATCACTGTTTTATAAACTTGTTAATGATTCAACTTTTTTTTGTTGTTTTAATTAAAATTAGTTTTTTGAGAGGAGACCTTGTGTGGTGTTTTTGTTTTTTATAGTTCTGCTATTTTTATGCTGCGTCATCAGTTGAGAAACGTTATGTTTGGGTTTTACTTTCTTTTATCCAAGAATGTAAACCCTGGAACGCGTCTGGAAAATAATGAATCCACTGAGAGTAATAGTAAAAAGGAAGTCAAGTTTTTCCCCCCCCTGCTCGTCTGTTTCCCAGAAACAGTCTTATAGTCGTTGTGTTTGGTGTATTTAGGCGGTATTCCAAGTGTTCTGTTCTTTATCATTCCTGGTATTCTCGAGATGTTTATAATACTCGAGTCGATATTCAGGCCATCCATACGAAGGAATTCCCCTCGACCAAACCCACAAATTCGGGAAAACAAACAGCAATTTTTCTTTGACCCCAATTGTAAAAGAGCCAACTTCATCATCAGTGTTTAGTTATACAAAAATATGCCAAAATCTGTTGTGTTGTTCAATCTACATGTAACCAGGTCAAAAATCAGAATATACAGTTCAGTGTTCCACGTAGGGAAATAGATTCTGCGAGAAGAGCCATGTGGCTTCAGGCTATTCCGTGTGGGACGTGGGGACCCGGTGTCCAAGTAGCTATGTGTGTGGAAAACATTTCTTCACAGGTAATGCATTTTACTTGTGTGAGTATAGTCCGTTTGTAACTCCACTCACTACTTATAGCTGTATAGTCTGTTTGTTTGTGTCGTTGGTCTTGGCTAGCTTAATGTTCCGGTCGGTATCTAGCTAGCTAGCACAGTACTCGTGTGGCTGTTAGCGCTGCTATGAAAAGGGGCATGAGGGAAGCCCCACAATATTATGTTTTTCAAACTATTGAGAATACTCGGGAGCAGGCAATGTTTTTAAAAGTCATCTTTAAACATGTTGTACTTTTGAATTCCACAGAATCATCTGGACTGTAACGTTTACATCCCTCTACAGTCCCGGTCGGTTTTAGGAGAAAACAACCTGTGGCTACCTAGGTTACCCAATTGTCTCACAGCAACAACTTTAACTTTTTCAAACAAAATTTTCTTGTTGTCTGCTTGTTTCATTAAATTACAAAAGCAGTATTTGCCCTAGATCTTTTTTTTTTTTTACAGGCAGACGCAAAGTCCCCCTTTTAGTTTCCTTGGTTAGATGACTATAGGAAGTGGGGTATTCCTTCCTCTTCCTATCTCTTATCGTCAACGGCAACCAGGGTGACTGTAGACTGGACAGGAAATTCTAGTTGGAACCACAGAAGGAGGGGGGTGGAGGAACAGGAACAGTCCCAGATGATTCCAAACACTACTTTTGACAATGTTTTGGCCATTCCATAACAAGTCAACCTGCACTGTTTGAATTTACTACATGTGAAGTGTTTTTAACAGAACAGACCGCAGTAAATCCCCAAGCTAACAATGAACCATACTAAACAGGAACCAGGTAAAATGGTCAGAGTTAAGGGGTTGAGATTAAGCCTGTATATCTCTGCCTTCGTTTGTATTTGGGAAGCAAGATAAGACTCCCTAACACGCAATATTGTATAGATTTATTCCAAGAGATAGTGTTCCCTGAAGTCTATTTGGGGTTGTTACTTGTACACTGCATGATCGCCCCAACACTCAGCTTCTAGAAGAATGTTAGAGAAACTGAGACTGGGTGTTCTCATGCCAACATCTGAAAATTGCCTACACACTCTCTCTCTCCTCTCTCATGTACACACATACACACCTTGAATGGTACAGTATCTCCTGTATTAATAGCCTGGCAGTGGGGAGTTTCTGTAACCCCATCGGTGTACCTGGCTCCAAAGATAAACTGGATCACACAGCTGGGACACACACACACACAAACACATCCTGGCTGAACCAGACCACTATCCTGTTCTCGTTCCCAGATTCCCAGTCCATCTGGGACGGGAATGTTCTCTCTACTTCGCTCTCTTCTCCAGTCTGTATTTCTTTATCTCTCTTGTCTCGCCCTCTCTCCTATTATTTTGCTCTTTCTCTCCTCTTTTTCCTCTTTCTCATTTTCTTTCCAGATTTCAGATTTCTGTTCTCTCATTACCTCTGGAAGAACAAACTGTTACAGCCTCGACCAGAGAGAAGTCTGTGTTTTACAGCTGAGGTAATATCACCACCCACCTCCTCAGTACTGAGAACTAATCTGTTTCACAATCTATTTCTGGGGGATCCTGAAGGAGCCCACATTTTTGTTCCAGCCAAGCCCTAACTCATCTCATCCAATTGGTTAATATCCTGTGTTTGCCATCACACCCATCAATCACTCCCCATTCTCTCTCTCATAGCAACGCGTCTCCTTCCTGCTCCAGCAACAGCTGGTCAGAGAGATCAGTCTGTCAAGGGACAACTTTATACTACACCTTTACCACACCACAGAGACTGTCCAGACGCCAGAGGAAAGAGACTCGGTATCCATTTCAGCCCAACGGCCACAGCACTGGTGGATGTCTGCATTCCACTTCCTATCTTGTAAAAGTCCTGTGTGGATAGACATCTCTTGCGCTGTGATTTGTTGCACGGATGGTAGACTTTGATCCTTTATCGGGAGACAGGCAGCAGACCCTTAAACACACAACATTCTAGAAGGAGGTCGAAGAGCATATTAGCAAAGGTGAAATGGAGCCTGGTACCTCCGTTACTGGAGCTGTGCTGCTTGTTCAGACAGTTGTTTGTTTGTACAACGTGGCTGTTGGTATGTTACCTTCTTTCAATAATCCCTCCCAACAAAGGCATTATCTGACCTTGACCGTTCTTATAGGATACTGCAGGTAGAAAAGAGAAGCTGTTCTAATATTGCATGTACCACTAGGAGCTTAGAGCAATTTTACATGCCAGCAACAAAAAACAACATTAAAAGCAGCATATTCGATGATTGTTCAAAAGTGTGATCTTTTGTCATTTAATATGGAGTTTTTTTATTTTTATCAATGGGCTTAGTTTGCTTGACCCAAATGCTTTGATTCTACCTATGTTATTCCCACAATTCTCACCTCCATATTCTAAAGTGGTATTGTCCGATTGACGCACTCGCTTTAGAGCGTGGCTACTGCTTGTGATTCCTGTCTGTGTTGTATAAAAGGATCTGCATTGTGTTTGATTTTAGTGAACATAGACCAATCTTGTGAACTCTTCACATTCGTGAATGCTTGGGTAGAGCTCCTTCTCTGCTCCTGTAGTTTAAACCTTCATAGTTCTCCTGGTACAACAACACAGCTTACTCTCTAATCAATGTCTCGCTCCTTCTAATGATCGATTTGAGCTTCCTTTATTCATTCATTTCTAAGAGTGTTCTTGTCATGGTACAGGAGAATGGTCACAAGGTCAATCAATTGCTGGTTAGGTGTGGAAGACCTGTGTCCTGGATGTCACATTTTCCCACTTAGTTACACAAAAGTTTTAAGTAGTTTAGTTTTGGTACATAACTGAGGTTAGGATTCAACCCTGAAAAAGTACTTAAACCCACAAACCCCTGAAGTAATGAGTTGAGTTGTACTTCCCTTCCTCCCATCCCTCTCTCCCAGAAGGGAGGGAAGAAATATGGCGCTGGACAAAGCACCTTGGTGGAGATTAGACTGCACCAACCATCCATCACACTCCGGGCCGGTCCTTGGAATATATTATGTCCTGATAATCTGATTGTGCATGTCAATGAACGATGCTGCAGAATTCCCCTCCTGTCCTTAGTACCCCCATTATTTGTAGGGTGGCTCAAGATCGACATTGGCCTTAACCGCAGATCTAGGATCAGAATCCCTTACCCACAACCCTAACCATTAGGTAGATGGGGGGGGAAAACATCTGACCCTGTATCAGTGGTGAGCGGCAGAGTCTACATACTGCTGTTTAGTGTGTATGTGTTGAATAGAGAGACGTAATGTTTCTGCAGCCTTCCTTATAATCCGCGTCAGAGCGACGCCATCCTATTCACAATCCCATTGGCTTAATGCACCGTGTCCGTCATGCTAATTTATGTCATTAGATGTGGTGGTACTAGGCTGTGTTAAGTCTTCACAGACACACACACACACCTCACCATCAGACACAGTATGTAAACAAAGAACCAGTGAGAGAACATGAGAGGATTGGTTTATTCGGATCCAGGGTTTCAGTGACTTCATTAGCTGTGGTTGCTGATGCATAAATGGTTGAGTCATCAGCATACATGGACACACATGCTTTGTTTTAATGCCAGTGGCAGGTCATTGGTAAAAATAAAAAACGAGTAGAGGGCCTACTGGTACACCCCACTTGACATGTTTGACATTAGAGAAGCTCCCATTAAAGAAACCCCTCGGTTCTTTTAGATAGATAGTTCTGAATCCACTATATGGCAGAGGTTGAAAAGCCATAACATACATGTTTTTTCAACAACAAGGGCAGTCAATTTCAAATACAATCAAATACATAAATAGTACATACAATACAACAAAAAAATAGTGTTAGGTGAAGCAGTTCATCTCCCGTCAACCCTCAACCAGGAAAGACTGGCATGCATCTTGTTGATGTTAGTTAGTTTGGCTAAGTCTGCAATTGACAAGACCAGAGCCTGAACAACCAGTACGGTTGATATTTGTGTCAAAAACACGCAACAACTTTGTCAATAGGACTTGACCGTGATAATTGACCATCCAATGTTTTACCTCGGAGTTTAGCTTCCTCAACACGCTCAATGGTCACACCCTTTATGCACAACTCCAGCTGAGGTTTAGGCCTTAGAGAATGTTTTCAACCCAATACAATGCTTTCATTTTAGATGAACTTAAGACCAGTTTATTATTAATCACCCATTCGGATACTGACTGTAACTCCTTATCAGTGAGCTCACTGGCTTTGGGTGCTGACATGAAGTGTGAAATCATCCGCAGTGCATAGTCATTTGTGTCAGACTAGCTTTGTGTCAGACCAGTGGCAAATCATTAGTAAAAATAGGGAAGAGGAACTTTTCAAAGCAACTGCTCTGAGGGACACCACACTGTACATATCTGATGTTAGAGAAGCTTCCATTGAAGAACACTCTCTGGGT
This sequence comes from Oncorhynchus tshawytscha, assembly GCF_018296145.1. Taxonomy (NCBI): domain Eukaryota; kingdom Metazoa; phylum Chordata; class Actinopteri; order Salmoniformes; family Salmonidae; genus Oncorhynchus; species Oncorhynchus tshawytscha. The sequence goes on from NC_056448.1 coordinate 8,538,008, forward strand.
TCTATTGGATAAATACCTATCCAACCCTGTGATGGCAGGTGCTGAAAAGCCATAGCAAGTGAGTTTCTTCGACAACCATTTATGATCAGTAACATCAAAGGCTGCCCTGAAATCTAACTATACAGCTCACACTATCATCTTATTGGTGTTATTGTTTAACCAATCATCTGTCTGAGTGAGTGGCCTTCTCTAAATGCATGCTGAAAGTCAGTAAATTTGTTCTCTGACAAATAGCATTGTATTTGGTCAAACACAATTCTCTCCATCAGTTTACTAAGAACAGGTGGCGAACTGATTGGGCGGCTTTTAGATCCGGCAAAGGGTGATTTACTATTTTTAGGTATTGGAATTACTTTAGCTTCCTTCCACGCCTGTGGACCCACACTCCTTTAGGCTTTGGTTAAGGATCTAGCAAATAGTGGTGGAAATACAGTCTGCTACCATTCTCAATAGTTTCCCTACAAGGTGGTCTATCAAGCCACTACAAGGTGGTCTATACCTGGTAGCTGATCATTATTGATGCATAACAATAAAAAAAATTCACCTCTCCCACACAAACTTGACCAAATTCAAAACAGCAATCCTTCACTTTCATTATTAGATCTTTAATACAAAAATATGATGGTTCACTGTTCAATGTTATCATTTCACTTGAGATTTTTCACTTTACGAGTAAAATAGTCAGGGGTGCAACTTTGGTTTTAGAAGTGGGGGGGATATAACTTGACGGGGGTTAATGACATTTTTAGGTTCATTTTGAGGTCAGTTATTGTAAATAAGAATGGAATATGTTTCGAAACACTTCTAAATTAATGTGGACGTTACCATGCTTACGGATAATCCTGAATGAATCGTGAATAATGATGATTGAGAAAGTTATAGATGCACAAATATCATACCCCCACAAAAACGCTAACCTCCCCTGCCATTGTAATGTTGAGAGGTCAGCACGTCTTGGGGGTATGATATTTGTGCGTCTAACTTTCTCACTCATCATTATTCACGATTTATTCAGGATTATCCATAGTCCATTTCAAGACCATGATTGTAATTTTGTCAAATCACCACCATAATAAGAGTTCAAAATGTCCAGTATTTCTGTATTCATATTTCAGGACAACATATGGATTCTTTAGACTTTCATGATTACTAACCCAAACACAGTGGGGAACAATGAATGCCTACTACGCCTTCAGAGGGCTAAGGATTTATGAACTAGTTATTATAACATTATAATTATTTTATGATTATTATTTTCAATGTTATTCTGATTTACACTAAAGGGGGGGGGGAATCCAGTAGGATTTTCTTTACGGGTCTCTGGGAAGATAAATCTAGCTATGCTATTAGTTGTTTGTGTTGTACTTACCAGTACCCAGTGTTTGTGGGGTCCGACATGCCAATCAACCTGCTATCTGCCAATCATGGGAATGCCTGGAATGTTCTGAGGCCAGGCGTCCTGGTGGGGCAGTAGCCTGTGTTAATAAACCATAAATTCATAAACTCACCTCTGTCTGGACAATTGTTCCTTTATGATCTAGCCAGGTCATTACACTGGTGTGTAACTAACGTCGTCATCCTGCCCAATGGCAGCTCCTTCCAGTCAGCCCTGGGGGCGCTATGGCATGAGCCGGAGAGGGTGGCTGCCGCAGGCCTGAAGCTCCACCCCGAGAAGTGCCACTTCATGAGGAGAGAGGTGTCCTTCTTGGGCCACCGAGTGGGGAAGGAGGGTATCAACACCATGAAGGACAAGCTGGGGGCTGTCCGAGACTGGCCCACCCCCACCGACCAGCATCAGCTGAAGGGCTTCCTGGGCCTGGCCTTGTTTTAGAGGAGGTTTGGACGGGGCTTTTCAAGCGTCGCTGCTCCCCTGAACTGCCTGCTGCCGAAGGACAAGGCCTTCACTTGGACAGTGGAGTGCGAGGAGGCCTTCTATACCTTCAAACGTGCACTGATCGAGGCCCCCGTGCTCGCCCCCCCCCTGATCTCACCTTGCCCTTTATCCTGGACACAGATGTGGGCATGGGAGGGATGCTGGGCCAGAGGGGGAGAGAGTGGTGGCGTACTTCAGCAAACATTTGACATGAACGCCGCTACTGTGTCACCCGGCGGGAGCTCCTTGCTGTTGCGGCTTCCATCAAACACTTCAAGTACTACCTCGGTGGCCTGTCTTTTACTGTAAGGACTGACCACTCTGCTCTTCAGTGGCTTATGTCGTTCAGAGAGCCAGAGAGGCAGGTGGCACACTGGTTGGAGGAGCTTCAGCCGTACAACTTCACAGTGGTGCAGGGCACACAGGGCAGGGGCACGCCACTCCAACGCCGACGCCATGTCCCGTCGGACCTGTGCTGCAAACAGGTGCCGCCACTGTGAGCAGAGAGAGGGCCATAAGAGAGAGCTGTCTGCAGAGGAGGGGGTCTGTACCACAGTGTGTCGGGCGAGTGGACCTGTCTGCTGTGAGCTGCTGACTGTCGACGTGGCTGAATGGGGGCAGCAGCAGAGACGGGACATAGCCGGTGCTACAGTGGGTAGAGGCGCAGTTGAGGCCACCGTGGGAAGAGGTGGCAGTGTCTCACTCGTGACCAAAGGGTTGTGGTCAAAGTTTGAGAGACGGCGGCTGCCTGATGGCGTGATGGCGGGCACGGAAGGCATGGAAGGAGTCAGCTACGGGAGAGGTGGCAGGTGGTGGTCCCAAAAGCACTGTGGGAGGTTGTGCTCCAGAGCACTCATGGGGGAGTGGGACACTTTGGGGTCACAAGAACACTCCGCTGCCTCCGTCAGAGCTTTTACTGGGGGCAGCACAAGAGGGATGTGGAGGACTTTTGCCGCCACTGTGACAACTGCACAGCGAGTAAGGGCCCTTCAGGCCGCTCTCATGCTTTAGATAGCCCTCATGTTTCCCCGGGGCCGGAGTATGCCCGGTGACTCCAGGACTTCCTGGAGACAGCCCACACCTTCGGCAGAGAGCAGCTGGTGAATGCAGGTGTGCGGCAGAAGAGAACCTATGATGTGCACACCCGGGGAAGGCACTTTGTGGCTGGGGAGCTGGTCTGGGTCTACAGCCCCCTAAGAAAGAAAGGCAGATGCCCGATGTTGGACAGCTGCTGGGTGGGGCCCTGCAGCGTTCTGGAGAGGGTAGGGTTGGTTGTTTACCTGGTGCAGCTTCCTCCCAAGGGAAGAAAAGTGGCACTGCACCGGGACAGGTTAACCCCATACAGATGGGCCTCTTCTCCCCAAATCCCAGGGACCCCCACAATTCCCCTCTCTAGCAATGCCATTCTCCAGGCACCCACCCCCGGGTCCTGCAGACAAGGCTCCAGACAGCCCACTCCCCCAGCCCCTCCCTGTGTCACTGTGTGGTTCCCCGGAGCCACGGACTGTAATTCCCCATTCTCGCATCCTTGTCCCCCATATCCATGACTTTATACCCTGAGCCCCAGAGGGGCAGCCCTCTGCCACGGACTGAGCGCCCTGATTCATATCTGGTCACTCTGCCACCATCACGGCCACGCAGGCAAAGGAGACCTCCGGGTTGCTTCAGAGACTATGTTTGTTCCCTTTGTGGTGGGAGGGCTGTGTGTTATGTGTTATGCTATTAGTTGGTTGTGTTGTACTTACCAGTACCCAGTGTTCGCGGGGTCCAACATGCCAATCAACCTGCTATCTGCCAATCACGGGAATGCCTGGAATGTTCTGATGCCGGGCGTCATGGTGGTTGGTGGAGTGGCATATGTGGGGTGGAGCATTGCAAGTTAAGACAATGTTTATCCATTGTTCTGTCTCTTACATCCGGTCTCCACAAGACAAGGTCACAGTTGTTTTATAGGGTGTCTTTCATTTATTTGGCGTGGGCTACGGCCAAACCGTAGCCTGTGTGGAGTTGGGTTAGAACTTCCCATCCCGGATCCGGGAGAATTGTCATTAACTACACTAATTAGCATAGCGCAACGGTCAAAAAATATTACTAGAAAATATTAATATTCATGAAATCACAAGTGAAATATAGTGAAACACAGCTTAGCCTTTTGTTAATCACCCTGTCATCTCAGATTTTGAAATGATGCTTTACAGCCAGAGCAAGACAAGCGTTTGTGTAAGTTTATCGATAGCCTAGCATAGCATTATGTCCAGCTAGCAGCAGGAAGCTTGGTCACGAAAATCAGAAAAGCAATCAAATGAACCGGTTACCTTTGATGATCTTAGGATGTTTTCACTGATGAGACTTCCAGTTAGACAGAAAAGGTTCCTTTTATTCCATAAAGATTATTTTTATACCCAAAATTCCTCCGTTTGTTTGTCAAGTTGTGTTGAGAAATCCACCGGAAATAGCGGTCACGACAACGCCCCCCAGAAATTCAAATTATATCCATAATATCGACAGAAACATAGCAAACGTTTTTTATAATCAATCCTCAAGGTGTTTTTCAAATATCTATTCGATAATATATCAACCGGGACAATTAGCTTTTCAGTAGGAGCGAGAGGAAAAATGACTACCTCTGTCTTTTACGCAAGAATCTCTCTGAGAGCCCTCAGCTGGCCACTTACGCAATGTAGTCGTCTACGCTCATTCTTCAAAATAAAGGCATGAAACTACTCACAATGCTGTAGACACCTTAGGGAATAGTAGAAAAAGGAATCTGGTTGATATCCCTTTCAGTGGCCAATAGGGGTGCAAATGAATCATCAATTCAGAGGGCTCGAACAGTTCTCACCGTTACCTGGTGCATGCTTGTCACCAATTGGCATGAATCCTTTTACATCTGTATTCACTTCCTCATACACATCACACCAACATACACCTTATACAAAAAGTCCTGAGAACATTTTGTATAAGTATGATCTCTTATAAATGACTTTGGACCCAAACTTCAGCTTTCCTTGATATTGCCACATTGTTATGGTCACTACAGCCAATGGGAATTGATATTGTTTCAGAGAAAGGCTCTATAGTATTCTTTACCTTTATTTATTTAACTAGGCAAGTCAGTTAAGAACAAATTCTTATTTTCAATGACAGCCTAGGAACAGTGGGTTAACTGCCTGTTCAGGGGCAGAACGACAGGTTGTACCTTGTCAGCTCGGGGATTTGAATATGAAACCTTTCAGTTACTAGTCCAACGCTCTAACCACTAGGCTACCCTGCCGCCCATATGAGTGATCAATACAAGTAGATGGCACAAATCCAACACTATTGGAATCCACTCTAGTTGGTTGAGAGATAATCTGGGTCATATTACAGCCATTAGTCACAGTTAGAAGCTTCATCTTCAGACGACAGTTGCTAATCAGTCAATGTTCAGGTCACCCAGAAAATAGACCTTTCTGTTAACATCACACACTATTAAGCATTTCACACACATTATCTAGATACTGACTTGTTAGCACTTGCTGGCCTATAGCAACACCCTAAAATAATAGGCTTAGATGAGGCAGGTGTACAGTCGTGGCCAAAAGTTTTGAGAATGACACAAATATTAATTTTCACAAAGTCTGCTGCCTCAGTTTGTATGATGGCAATTTGCATATACTCCAGAATGTTATGAAGCGTGATCAGATGAATTGCAATTAATTGCAAAGTCCCTCTTTGCCATGCAAATTAACTGAATCCCCAAAAAACATTTCCACTACATTTCAGCCCTGCCACAAAAGGACCAGCTGACATCATGTCAGATATTCCCTCATTAACACAGGTGTGAGTGTTGAGGAGGACAAGGCTGGAGATCACTCTGTCATGCTGATTGAGGGTGGGGCTTGGAATCATTGTTCTTCCTCTGTCAATCATGGTTACCTGCATGGAAACACGTGCCGTCACCATTGCTTTGCACAAAAAGGGCTTCACAGGCAAGGATATTGCTGCCCGTATGATTTGACCTAAATCAACCATTTATCGGATCATCAAGAACTTCAAGGAGAGCGGTTCAATTGTTGTGAAGAAGGCTTCAAGGCGCCCAAGAAAGTCCAGCAAGCGCCAGGACCTGCTGCGGGATCGGGGCACCACCAGTACAGAGCTTGCTCAGGAATGGCAGCAGGCAAGTGTGAGTGCATCTGCACGCACAGTGAGGCAAAGACTTTTGGAGGATGGCCTGGTGTCAAGAAGGGCAGCAAGAAGCCACTTCTCTCCAGGAAAAAAATCAGGGGCAGACTGATATTCTGCAAAAGTTACAGGGATTGGACTGCTAAGGACGGGGGTAAAGTCATTTTCTATGATGAATCCCCTTTCTGTTTGTTATTACATCTGGAAAAAGCTTGTCCAGAGAAGACACGATGAGCGCTACCATCAGTCCTGTGTCATGCCAACAGTAAAGCATCCTGAGACCATTCATGTCTGGGGTTGCTTCTCAGCCAAGGGAGTGGGCTCACTCTCAATTTTGCCCAAGAACACAGCCATGAATAAAGAATGGTGCCAACACATCCTCTGAGAGCAACTTCTCCCAACCATCCAGGAAAAGTTTGGTGACGAACAATGCCTTTTCCAGCATAATGGAGCACCTTGCCATAAGGCAAAAGTGATAACTAAGTGGCTCGGGCAACAAAACATTGATATTTTGGGTCCATGGCCAGGAAACTCCCCAGACCTTAATCCCATTGAGAACTTGTTGTCAATCCTGAAGAGGCAATTCATCAGGTGTCAAAAGCGTTTCACAGGGATACTGGCCCATGTTGACTACAATGCTTCCCACAGTTGTGCAGTAGTGGTGCAGTGGGTAAAATCACTGGAGAAGCTGAGCCTGGGAAAAAAGGCCATATTACAACCTACACTATATACAGTGCATTCAGAAAGTATTCAGATACCTTGACTTTTTCCACATTTTGTTACATTACAGCCTTATTCTAAAACTGATTAAATCGGTTTTACACATTACCACATAATGACAAAGCAAAAGCATATTTTTTTTGCATTATTATTTAAAACGAAAATATCATATTTACATAAGTATTCAGACCCTTAACTCTGTACTTTGTTGAAGCACCTTTGGCAACGATTACAGCCTTGAGTCTTCTTGGGTACGACGCTACAAGCTTGGCACACCTGTATTTGGGGAGTTTCTCCTATTATTCTCTGCAGATCCTCTCAAGCTCCGTTAAGTTGGATGGGCAGCGTTGCTGCGGCTCTGGCTGGCAACTCAAGGACATTCAGAGACCACTCCTGCATTGTCTTTGCTGTGTGCTTAGGGTCTTTGTCCTGTTGGAAGGTGAACTTTTGTCTGAGGTCCTGAGCGCTCTGGAGCAGGTTTTTATAAAGGATCTCTCAGTACTTTGCTCCATTCATCTTTCCCTCGATCCTGACTAGTCTCCCAGTCACTGCTGCTGAAAAACATCCCTACAGTATGATGCTGCCACCACCATCCTTCACCGTAGGGATGGTGCCAGGTTTCCTCCAGATGTGACGCTTGGCATTCATGCCAAATAGTTCAATCTTGGTTTCATCAGACCAGAGAATCTTGTTTCTCATGGTCAGAGTCCTTTAGGTGCATTTTGGCAAACTCCAAACAGGCTGTCATGTGCCTTTTATTGAGGAGTAGCTTCCATCTGGCCACTACCATAAAGGCCTGATTGGTGGAGTGCTGCAGAGATGGTTGTCTTTCTGGAAGGTTCTCCCATCTCCACAGAGGAACTTTGGAGCTCTGTCAGAGTGGCCTTCAGGTTCTTGGTCACCTTCCTGAGTGTGCAAAGCTGTCATCAAGGCGAAGGGTGGCTACTTTAAAGAATCTCAAATATAAAATATATTTGTATTTCTTTAACACTTTTTTGGTTACTACATGATTCCATATGTTATTTCGTAATTTTGAAGTCTTCACTATTATTCTACAATGTAGAAAATAGTAAAAATAAAGAAAAACCATGGAATGAGTAGGTGTGTTCAAACTTTTGACTGGTACTGTACATTTGCAAAAATCTCTAAAAACCTGTTTTTGCTTTGTCATTATGGGGTGTTGTGTGTAGATTGATGAGGATTATTTTTGTAATCCATTTTAGAATAAGGCTGTAACGTAACAAAATGTGTAAAAGGTCAAGGGGTCTGAATACTTTTCAAATGCACTGTATACAAAAGCATGTGGACACCCCTTCAAATTAGTGGATTTGTCTATTTCAGCCACACACGTTGCTGACAGGTGTATAAAATTGAGCACACTGACATGCAATCTCCATAGACAAACATTGGTTGTAGAATGGCCTTACTGAAGAGCTCAGTGACTTTCAAAGTGGCACCGTTATAGAATGGCACCTTTCTAACAACTGTTTGTCAAATGTATGCCCTGCTAGTAAGTGCTATTATTGTGAAGTGGAAACATCTAGGAGCAACAGTGGCTCGGCCGTGAAGTGGTAGGCCACACAAGCTCACAGAATGGGACTGCGGTCCTCGGTTGCAACACTCACTGCCAAGTTCTGGAAGCAACATCAGCACAAGAACCGTTCGTCGGGAGCTTCATGAAATGGGTTTCCATGGCCGAGCAGACGCACACAAGACTAAGATCACCATGTGCAACACCAAGCATCATAAGATGCTGGAGTGGTGTAAAGCTTGGCGCCATTGGACTCTGGAGCAGTGGAAACGCATTCTCTGGAGTGATGAATACGCTTCAATATCTGGCAGTCTGACAGACGAATCTGGGTTTGTTGGATGCCAGGAGATGCATAGTGCCAATTGTAAAGTTTGGTGGAGGAGGAATAATGGTCTGGGGCTGTTTTCCATGGTTCAGGCTCCTTAGTTCCAGTGAAGGGAAATCTTAACGCTACAGCATACAATGACATTCCAGACGATTCTGAGCTTCCAACTTTGTGGCAACAGTTTCAGCATGACAATGCCTTCGTGCACAATGCAATGTCCATACAGAAATGGTTTGTCGAGATCGGGGTGGAAGAATTTGACTGGCCTAAACAGAGCCCTGACCATAACCCCATTGAACACCTTTGGGAGGAATTGGAACGCCGACTGTGAGCGAGGCCTAATCGTCCAACACCAGTGGCCTCACCTCACTAATACTATTGTGGCTAAATGGAAGCAAGTCCCGCAGCAATGTTAGAGGGGGGGGGGTATGTGTTGTATGTGTTGTGATAATTGCATTGTTTGCTCTGCTCTATAACCTGTTATTTCATATGCCTACCGACCATGGTATATAAGCCTGAGGCCGGGACAATAAGAAGACACAGTGGCAGAATATATTCCACCACACCTTGGTTTTATCACAAAACCCTGAGAGCAACCTCCGTCCGGTGGAGTCCACAAAACATATTGAATGTAGCAAACAGTTACATGACCTACAGCATGGTCAAGCAAGTTAATGTTTCATACATTTTTGGACTACTAAATAAATATTGATTTAGAACAGTAGAGAGTCGTAAAGAAAACAGGAGCTGCCTCCACCATTCCTGCACCATTTCAACTTCAACATCATCAAATCACCGATGCTTACTTTTTTTGCCTTTACCTCCCTTATCTCACCTCATTTGCTCACATCGTATATAGACTTGTTTATACTGTATTATTGACTGTATGTTTGTTTTACTCCATGTGTAACTCTGTGTCGTTGTATGTGTCGAACTGCTTTGCTTTATCTTGGCCAGGTCGCAATTGTAAATGAGAACTGCAAGGGAAGCCATTCTCACTGGCTTCCCTTGCATTCAATGCTACGGGCGGCAACAGTGTCATTCTCTTTTTGAGCAGACAACACCAGGCTTACACATACAGAGACAGAGGGGTACTGTTTTGCTCGTTCGGATGCTTTCTCCAGTGAGATACGTTCAGCCTCTTGCAAATTGTAGGGAAATTATGAAACACAGAGAAACAAAAGATACATTATTTTTATGTTTTTTAAATATTTTTTATTGGTAAATATTTTGGGGAAGCCTGGCTTCCCTCGGCATCCATGAATACACGCCACTGCAGTTGTGTCAAGTTGCCTGGATGTCCTTTGGGTGGTGGACCGTTCTTGATACACACGGAAAACTGTTGAGCGTGGAAAAACCCAGCAGCGTTGCAGTTCTTCACACAAACCGGTGCGCCTGGCACCTTCTACCATACCGCGTTCAAAGGCACTTAAATCTTTTGACTTGCCCATTCAACCTTTGAATGGCACACATACACTATCCACGTCTCAATTGTCTCAAGACTTTAATTTTTTTGACCTGTCTCCTCCCCTCTACACTGATTGAAGTGGATATAACAAGTGCCATCAATAAGGAATCATAGCTTTTACCTGGATTCGTCAGTCTATGTCATGGAAAGAGCTAGTGTTTTTATTGTTTTGTACACTCAGTGAAGTATTATGGGCTATGTTTTAGCCCTTTCCTGAGTAGCTTTAGCTTATCAGAGATAGACATAACATGAAAAAGAACAAACAAAGCAAGAGAGAAAAAAAACATTCATCAGTCCATCAACCAGTTGGTGCGGATATGCCCCAGTATCTGAGACTTCTCTTGACAGATGAAAATAGATAATGATTATGGCATTGAATCAAAGTCACGTGGCATCTTTCCTCACTACCACACACTGTTTGATGTATTTGGAGTAAACCGTCTCATCCACCTTGCGTTTGGTTGCTGGACGATAGAAAGGCTCATTGTTGTTGTTGAGAGCTTCACATACAGAGTCCAGCTTCAGTGGCATTTTACAGACCAACCCTCCATGTCCTTTATGGCCTCTGTGGTACTTATAGGATATTACAATAGATCCATCCTGCAGCAGAACCTCCCCCCAGCAGATAGAGAAGAGAGAGAATTTTAAAAACGCAGCATAGCTTAGGTAGCTCTTAGGTAGCTGACACAACATACAGGGCTGGGGGAAATGGAGGACATCTGATGGTAAATTCAAAGGGTTGTACAGAGAAGAAGCTGAATTGTGTGTTTTGAAGAGGTTTGCAGGGGGTGTTGAGACAGGATTAAAGGAGGCAGAGGGGAATAGAGAGTGACACACCTGAAAGGGTGTCCTTGGGAGATAGGCCTACTTAATCCCTGCGGCTCCCCTGGGTTGGTGGGATAGCAATGAATTAACACACACACACACACACACACACACACACACACACACACACACACACACACAGTCTCCTTTAAAGGGAATAGGGTGCCATTTTGGATGCAACTCAAGTTATGCATCTCAAGTACACATGTAACTCACCCATCAACCTGCAATCTGAAATGTCATCTCCCCAAGCTCCTCAAAAGGCTTCAAAATCAGACCTCAAATCTCTTCCTAAAGATGGAGAAAGACAGATGTCTAACATGAAGAAATGTCTTTATCAGTTTGGTTGATTGAATATGACTTGAAAGCGGGGGAGGGAAAGGTTTCAAATAGAAAAAACATGTTTCAAGCAAAAAAGCTTCAAGCAAAACCTTTTTTCCCCCCAAGGATTTTAAAAACGTGTCAATCTTTCCGTCTCGAACCTTTCCACAGATCAGCTTGTAACACGGCCGGTGTTACAAGCTGCCACATTCTAAACATCCATCTGTAGCCTGTCAGCTTTCTTCTTAAAGATGAAAGACCCATCCCTCTTTTTTTCTTTTCTTTTTTATTCACAACCCTCTCCTTTTCTTGTCTTTCTTCACTCATCACTTTCTTTGATCTGAACCAACAGGGCTCGGAGGGATGGGGCCACCGTCATGTTCATTTTGGGGTCCTTGGCCTGTCAAGTCAGTAACCTTACGTTTCACAGCTATAAAAGGGAATCTAAAATGTCACTATCTGGAACAAGAGCGGTCAATAAAATGTTCAGAAATGTCACCACGACAAAAAAAGCAATTGTTTTATTTCTGCAGAGCTTTGTCTTCAAAAGCGAAATATGTTTTATTTAATTGCATAGCTTGAAGTCCTTAATAAAGATGCTCTTCTCTTTAACCAGGACTGTAAGTAACAACAGTGAACTTTTTTTCTTTAAATGTTTTCAATTTTTCTTTTAAATGGAATATACCATTTTTTGTTGTTCATTGAATGTGAATTTTCTTTGATTATGGTACAAAAGTGTCTTGAACCAAAATGGATTCCAATCAGCACACCCTAGCGGAACACTAATTGCAGTCCAATCAGAGTTCTCGATGGGGGTGAGGCAGGAAACTCTCCTCTGCTGTTACCTAGCAACAAAGAGGGCCTCCCAGATTGTTGATAGGTGTGGTGGTGATTGTGGTGTAGGCTACCTTTGGCTACTGCCTCCCTATGAGAGAAAATATCATCAGCTTACCGTCTTTCTCTTTTATAATCACTAATTTTAGAGAACATGATGGGTGAAAGCAATATGGTGGAGACCTATCCAAGTTAGTAGCCTAGGTGAGATACAGCCTTCGTCTATATTTGTTTAGCTCAAAGACACAAAGGATTTTCAAACTGACTGTACTCTATGAGTGTGCTTTTACTAGAAAACCTTTCACTACTACAAAACAAAAGTTGCAAACCATTTAACAAACGATCATTTATTTTTCCTATAATGTGCTCTTTTCTCTTGCTCTCTCTCTCTTCCACTCTCTCCCTCTTTCTCTCTCCCTCGCTCTCTCTCGATCTTTCTCCCTCTCCACTCTCTTCCTCTCTCTCTCCCTCTCTCTTCCACTCTCTCCCTCTTTTTTCTCCACTCTCTCACCCTCTCTCTCCCTCTCTCCCTCTTCCACTCTCTCCCTCTCTCTCCCTTTCTGCTCCATCTCTCTCTCCTCCCCAGTGTATTATAGTGAAAGCCTGCTGAATCCCCTACTTTTATTCTTATTTATGGTGGAGGGTTTATAATGAATTACTAATTAATAGCTTCAGAGCCGGGTTGCAGTGCGCTCTTTTACACGTCTCTCCAGTTCCATGATTAATGATCCCCATTGATGATGTAACCTAACGAGCCTATAGGCACCTCACCTCCACGATTAACAGATCACCGTAAGACCCCCTCTCCTCTCCGTTCGGCCTGACCGCTCGGTAAAACACATCCCCTGTAAGATTTATGACAGATGGGGGGGAAGACATTAATACATTGATAAGTTCATTTTAAAGCCTTAGTTAAAGCAGAGGCGTTTCACCAGAGGGGAGCCATTAACATTTGATTGTATCTTAAGGAGAGATAATGAATGTCTCTGGACCAGATTAGACCACCACTAAACTATCCTGACAGAATGAGCTGATTAGAAACATGGAAGTAATAATGTCTAATGGATTGTGGTTTGGTCTTTAGTTAAAACAGCAAATGTTTGGAAGACGTGGAGGAACAGTTCTTCAGAAGTAAATACACACTATTCTCTCTCTCTCTCTCTCTCTCTTCCCCCTGTCCTTTCTCTGATGGGCCATCTACTTTCTCCACATTATTACTTTGAATCACTTGGGACTCCAGACCTTAATCCCCTTTCCATCTCCAGCAGGTCTGGTAACAATATACACACACACACACACACACACACACACACACACACACACACACACACACACACACACACACACACACACACACACACACACACACACACACACACACACATACACACATACACACATAGACTTCGTCCCCACAATGACCGTACGTACATACCCCAACCAGAAACCATGGATTACAGGCAGCATCCGCACTGAGCTAAAGGCTAGAGCTGCCGCTTTCAAGGAGCGGGACTCTTAACCCAGAAGCTTATAAGAAATCCCGCTATGCCCTCCGACGAACCATTAAACAGGCAAAGCGTCAATTCAGGACTGAGATCGAGTCGTACTACACCGGCTATGACGCTCTCAGATGTGGCAGGGCTTGCAAACCATTACAGACTACAAAGGGAAGCACAGTCGAGAGCTACCCAGTGACACAAGCCTACCGGACGAGCTAAACTACTTCTTTGCTCGCTTCGAGGCAAATATGAAAACATGCATGAGAGCACCAGCTGTACCGGAAGACTGTGTGATCACGCTCTCCGTAGCCAATGTGGTGGCGGATGGTCTCCTGAGGGATCTCCTCCCAGACCTGGACTAAAGCATCCGCCAACTCCTGGACAGTCTGTGGTGCAATGGAGCGAGACATGATGTCCCAGATGTGCTCAATTGGATTCAGGTCTGGGGAACGGGCGGGCCAGTCCATAGCATCAATGCCTTCCTCTTGCAGGAACTGCTGACACACTCCAGCCACATGAGGTCTAGCATTGTCTTGCATTAGGAGGAACCCAGGGCCAACCGCACCAGCATATGGTCTCACAAGGTGTCTGAGGATCTCATCTCGGTACCTAATGGCAGTCAGGCTACCTCTGGCGAGCACATGGAGGGCTGTGCGGCCCCCCAAAGAAATGCCACCCCACACCATGACTGACCCACCGCCAAACCGGTCATGCTGGAGGATGTTGCAGGCAGCAGAACGTTCTCCACGGCGTCTCCAGACTGTCAAGTCTGTCACATGTGCTCAGTGTGAACCTGCTTTCATCTGTGAAGAGCACAGGGCGCCAGTGGCGAATTTGCCAATCTTGGTGTTCTCTGGCAAATGCCAAACATCCTGCACGGTGTTGGGCTGTAAGCACAACCCCCACCTGTGGACGTCGGGCCCTCATACCACCCTCATGGAGTCTGTTTCTGACCGTTTGAGCAGACACATGCACATTTGTGGCCTGCTGGAGGTGATTTTGCAGGGCTCTGGCAGTGCTCCTCCTGCTCCTCCTTGCACAAAGGCGGAAGTAGCGGTCCTGCTGCTGGGTTGTTGCCCTCCTACGGCCTCCTCCACGTCTCCTGATGTACTGGCCTGTCTCCTGGTAGCGCATCCATGCTCTGGACACTACGCTGACAGACACAGCAAACCTTCTTGCCACAGCTCGCATTGATGTGCCATCCTGCACTACCTGAGCCACTCTGTCTGTCTGTCTGTCTGTATATTATTTTGCTGCTCTATGGATATAATTAATAATAATAATATTCAGCACCATGATATACACACACAGTGCTATATTCAGTACTGTGATATACACACACAGTGATATATTCAGTACCGTGATATACACACACAGTGACACTGTGCACACAGAGATATACACACACAGTGATATATTCAGAACTGTGATTTTTACACACAGTGATATATTCAGTACCATGATATACACACACAGTGACACTGTGCACACAGAGATATACACACACAGTAATATATTCAGCACTGTGATATACACACACAGTGATATATTCAGCACTGTGATATACACACACAGTGACACTGTGCACACAGAGATATACAGAGCCACTGTCACACTGACTGGTGTAAATTCACTCTAATCCTTGTGACCTCTTTACCTTGTCCTTTAGAATAGATCAATCCCGGACTTTCTCTTTGTGGGTGTCTCTCTCACTTTCTCTCTCTCTCTCTTTCTCTTTCTTTATCTCTGTCTCACTCACTCACTCACTCACTCACTCACTCACTCACTCACTCACTCACTCACTCACTCACTCACTCACTCACACACACACACACACACACACACACACACACACACAAACCTAAGGCTTAATGTCTCAGCTTTTACTTTTCATTCTGCAAAACAAGCTCTCTCCTCTCTCCTCTCTCCTCTCTCCTCTCCTTTATCCTCTCCTCCCTTTCTTTCCTCGCTTCCTCTCCTCCGCTATTCAAAGTCACTGAGCCACCTCCAGCCAAGTCATTATAATATACTATATACACATTTACCAAAGATTGCTTTTATCTCAGCTGAAAATGGCTTCTGCGAGACAGAGGAATGTGTGTGTGTGTGTGTGTACAGCGGCCACAGCTCGACAACGCCATCCCACAGAATCCAATTTGTGAAGTCAATGAGGGGTGTGACACATAATGTATACTAATTCAGCGCCAGGCAAGGCACTGTAGGGTTCAGGCATCCGTCATGTACATATCATGCATATGTTAATGTCTCCTGCATACCAGACAACAGGAATGAACCACACACGCATGTAGCTACTGTATGAGGTTCAGTCTGGCTAATGATCTCTTGTATATGTATGTTCTCGCAGCTTGAATATGAATGGGTCGTTCTTGAGTGCGTCCCTTGCCTTTGCAACCATGAAAAACACTTTAAAATGACAAAATAGCTGCACATCGTATATGTTTTTCTTTATATTGAACTGTTTATCAATGATTAAACATAATGCAAAAAGTTTATTCTGCAACACTTTATGTTTATGCATGGTTTAAAGCACGTAGGGTATGCAAATTGGCTTGTCTCGGTAGTAATGTGTAGAGTTGTAGTGACATGTTTTGGGGATTTTTTGAATGCTAGAAAGTGAACAAAAATAATTAATTTGTATGGATTATTAAACAAAAAGAAGGATATTAAAACACCTATTTTTTTGCGAGTATAATGTATGTCCCTCAGTTTTATGGAATTGGTGTTACCTCCTTAAATCCTTCAGTACAAAGATATCAAATTTTATTTTGTGTTATTGACTGTACTTTTGTTTATGTGTAACTCTGTGTTGTTGTTTTTGTCACACTGCTTTGCTTTATCTTGGCCAGGTCGCAGTTGTAAATGAGAACTTGTTCTCAACTTGCCGACCTGGTTAAATAAAGGTGAAATAAATCAACTTTTTTATTTTTATTTAAAGGACCTTGAGCATTCTCTCCAGTGGCAAACTGTCCTCGTGGGAGGTGTGTATATTAAAATAAATGATTAGGTAATCCCACCCTTTTTAGTATGTCATGCATTTTAGGATTCTATTGATACTTTGGTGTGTCTCAATCCAATGTGTCAATTGGTGTCACACAATTTAAATGAAGGGAAATAACACTGTGAGCAAAATAATGAATCATATCACTTTAGTAAATTATTTTAAAGGATGGATGACCTTAGCATTTGTGGCCTCCATTTCAGTAAAATCCTAATTTACCTAACATGTCTCATTCGTTATACCATTGCTGGTGTTACTAGTCCTAGTGATGTCAAAATGTATTGGTATATTGGTAAAAAATGATTAAAGTCATTAAGCTACCATATTAGTTGATTTGGAATGGAAAGATGTACCCAGATACATTTATAATTATTTTTTATCTACAAAAATGAAGTTCTTTTTTTTTCAAAAGGCCATGCCCAAATGCCACCAGAATTCAAGAATGACCCAAATATCTGTTTCTCGCCCTCTTGTACACACAAACGTTGGCTCGTGCTTCATGCACACCCGCACACACACAAGGATGAAGGGTGGAGAGAGAGGAACAGATTGAGAGAGAGAGAGGGAGAGAAGTAGCGACCGAGGGAAAAGAGAGTGAAAACGAGAGAGAGTGAGAAGTTATACAGTGTAAAGAAAGAGAGTGATCGTTTAAGACCATTGTGTACTGTGCATGTCCAGATGGGGAACATGCATGAGTCACCTGCAACCAGAAATAATTACACTCATTTAGCAGAGGCATTTATAGGCTGCATCTGACCCAGTCACCAGCCAACAACCACACACACACACACACACACACACACACACACACACACACACACACACACACACACACACACACACACACACACACACACACACACACACACACACACACACACACACACACACACACACACACACTTTGCATTCCAATGAACTCACAAGACTGACACAATGACCCACCAGCAAACCTTGAGTAAAGCCAGTGTCTAGGTACCCTGATGAATCAACACTATACACGTCAGCTACCACAGCGAGGGAAATCACTGCAATGCTTAACAAAGAGCTGCAGTCAGTTTTAGAATGGGTGGCTAGAAATAAGCTAGTCCTAAATATATATATATATATATATATATATATATATATATATATATAATATATATATATATATATATATATAAACTGTAAGCTTTGTATTTGGGACAAATCATTCGCCAAAGGAAGAAAGGGAGGAAGTTGAAGAGACTAAACTGCTTGGTGGAACCCTGGATTGTAAACTGAAATGGTCAAGACATACTGATGCAACGGTAGCTAAGACGGAAAGAGGTCTGTCCGTGATAAAGCGCTGCTCTGCTTTCTTGACACACAAATCGACCGAACAAGTCCTCCAGGTTTTATTACACCTGGACTACTGCCCAGTTATATGGTCAAGTGCCATAAAGAAGGACATAGGCAAATTACAGTTGGCCCAGAACAGAGCAGCACAGCTGGCCTTTAAGTCCCATCTCTCCTGGCTCAAAGTAGCGAAGAGATTGACTGCATCACTACTTGTCTTTGTGAGAGGGATTAAACGGGTTGAAAGCGCCAAACTGTCTGTACAAACAGCTCATATACAGGTCAAACGCCCGCACATACCCCACTAGACATGACACCGCTGTGTGTTTTTCCAGAACATACTCTGGGGAAACACACAGTGCTACATAGAGCCATGACTACATGAAACTCGCTTCCACGTCAAGTAACTCGAGCGAGCAGTAAAATCAGATTTCAAAAACAGGTAAAGCAACACCTCAAGGCACAACGCGGACTGTGAAGAGACACTCACACACACTGTAACACACACACACACACACACACACACACACACACACACACACACACACACACACACACACACACACACACACACACACACACACACACACACACACACACACACACATTGTAATATTGTAAATGTAAATAATAATGTAATAATGTCTTGTGTGGTGTATTGTGTATTGTTTTATTTATGATGTAGGCTGCTGTTTTATTGTGATGTACTAGTTTTAATCCTGTTTGAACCCCAGGAAGGGTAGCGGCTGTCTTAGCAGAGGGATCCTTAAAAATACTCTACTGAACAAAGATATAAACACAACATGTAAAGTGCTGGCTCCATGTGTTATGAGCTGAAATAAAATAACCTCTAAATGTTCTTTCAAATTTTGTGCACACATTTCTTTACATCCCTGTTGGTGAGCATTTCTCCTTTGCCAAGATAATCCATCCACCTCCACAGTTGTGGCATATCAAGTAGCTGATTAAACAGCATGGCCATTACACAGGTGCACCTTGTGCTGGGGGACAATTAAAGGCCCCTCTAAAATGTGCAGTTTTGTCACACAACACAATGCAATAGATGTCTCAAATTTTGAGGGAGTGTGCAAATGGCATGCTGACTGCAGGAATGTCAACCAGAGTTGTTGCCAGATAATTGAATGTTAATTTCTCTACCATAAGTCACCTCCAACGTCGTTTAGAAAATTTGCCAGCACCTCAGACCACGTGTAACCATGCCAGACCAAGACCTCCACATCCGGCTTCTTCACCTGCGGGATTGTCTGAGACTAGCCACCTGGGCAGCTAATGAAACAGGAGTATTTTTGTCTGTAATAAAACCCTTTTGTGGGGAAAAACTAATTATGTTTAGCTGGGCCTGGCTCCCAAGTGGGTGGGCCTATGCCCTTCCAGGCCAACCCATTGCTGCGCCCCTGCCAGTCATGTGAAATCCATAGATTAGGTCCTAATGAATTTATTTCAATTGACTGATTTCCTTATATGAACTGTAACTCAGTAAAATCATTGAAATTGTTACATGTCGCATTTATATTTTTGTTCAGTTCAAATGCTAAAGGCCCTAAAACGACCCTCTTACTGCCTGCTTATTAAATCTGCCTGCCTAGGCAACTCTTACCCTGTACCACATAGAGAGGGAGGGTGGGAGAGAGAGAGAGTGAGAGTGATGCAGAGATAGGCGCTGTGGCATTGTGACTAATAAAAGAGATGGGATTGCTTTTTCAAAATCTCTCTCTCGTTCTCTCTCCCACTCACTCACTCCGTCCCTCGAACAATATCTCTGGGTGTTGATGGATGTGTTCTGTAAGGGTCCATTTCTTAACAGCTATAACTGACTTCTACCTGCTGGGCTAGCCAATTAAAGGAAAACTCCACCCAAAAACGATGTTTTGGTAATTGTTTAA
Source organism: Oncorhynchus tshawytscha (assembly GCF_018296145.1). Taxonomy (NCBI): domain Eukaryota; kingdom Metazoa; phylum Chordata; class Actinopteri; order Salmoniformes; family Salmonidae; genus Oncorhynchus; species Oncorhynchus tshawytscha. Next base: position 8,557,808 of record NC_056448.1, read on the forward strand.
TTTGTCCCAAAAGGTTTTGCTTGTCAGCAATCCCGTTTTATATATTGCAAAGGGGGATGATTTCTGTATTTTGAAAGCTACATATCTTGAAAACTTGATTGCTGACAAGCAAAACCTTTTGGGAGTAAGTACCAGGGAGAGACAGAAACCAGCAGGACTGCAGAACTAGAGGGTCTGAGGTCTATAACTCTTCTTCATATGAATATCCACCGGTCGAGAGGAACAAAATGTATTGATGAAATCCATCACGACAATAGAACAATCCCAGAAGAACAGATGTAGTATTGACTAAATGATAAGTCTCCATTTTGGCCCTGTCACTGCCTTTGCAGGCCTACTGGATGTTCGTTTCCTGTTATAACCACTGGTGTTGTAACCTGGGTCTGTGTGGGATTTAGATTAGTCCTCTGATTATTGTTGCCTTTGACAATATGCAGAGAGTCGTCTGTAGATCGTCCGTCGCTCACTAACCTTTAGAAGCATCTTGAGAAGCCCACGTAAATATCACTGTAGGACTTCCTAACATCAACATCGAGTGTGAACCATAAGGACACAACAACATGAACAGGATTGTGTACATAGGATCCTGCCAGTCCTCCACTTCCTCTCAAATGTCATTGTGTGGGTGGGGAATGAGAAAAGGTGAATGCACGCACACTCGCACACACACACTCAGTGTTAAAAATGTATGGGGTTACTCCTGTGCTGGCTGTACGTGTCTGCGTGGCATTTCTCAGCCTCCCTCAGAGACGCGGCAGTAAACACACGCCCCCCCCCACACACACACACACACACGCACACACACACACAGACAGCGTCCTCAGAGAGGTGGCATTGACAAACCTCCAGACGGTAATTGGGTCATTATGAGTCCCTGGGATGGTATTGATCGTGTGTTTTAGGCCCTGGCTGGTAATAGACATCTAGACACACTACGGTTCATACTGTAGCAATGGCCAGTATGTTGTTATGTTGTGTGTGTGTGTGTGTGTGTGTGTGTGTGTGTGTGTGTGTGTGTGTGTGTGTGTGTGTGTGTGTGTGTGTGTGTGTGTGTGTGTGTGTGTGTGTGTGTGTGTGTGTGTGTGTGTGTGTGTGTGTGTGTGTGTGTGTGTGTACACTCTTGATGCTGTTATTGTAATTGAGGTTTGTTGCATCTCAGCCTATTTCAAGACTGGACCCCTCTTTGTCCTCATTTAACACCACTTCACCACTTAGAGCAGCCACAGTGCCAAAAATATGGGGGAAAGAAAGGAGAAAAGAGAGGAGAGGAAGCTAATCACAACCTTGGCTTCAATCCAAATCAAAGATGGCGGATGGGTGCTGGGTTTCCATGACAACCGCGCTGCCTGCCCCAGCCAGCGATTACATTTCGGGGGGGTTTGCTGAGCTGAGCCTGGGCCCAAACGTGACCAGAATAGATGAACACAGAGTGAACAGCACGTCACACACCTTTTCACCTACAGAGTGGATCCCCCGGGAGACTGGAGACTGAGAGGAGGTTGTGCTGTGGCAACACATACAGTACATATGGAAGACAATAGCACATTGATTTTCTCTAAGATCATCGGTTTCTGCATGAAGTAGCATATTGTGGCAATTTCTCCAACAGGATTTATATGAACGCCTACGTAATACCTGGTAACATACTGTTGCTTTTGTTTACCTAGTGAATCACCAGAAAACTCTAAATGGTAGATACCTCTGGTAGCCTTTCTGTATTAAAAAGAAAACTTTGAATCATTTAAAAACGCTGGCAGTTAGCAATATCTTAAAGCTGTCCTCTTACAACCCTTCCCATGCCAAGCTGTCATTTAGAATAAAAGCCAGAACATTCTCTGTGTCCTGTAAACTTAACTTTAACAGGTCTCTTCCTTCCACTTAAAATGATAAATCATTTAGAAGGGGAAACTTTCATGCCAACTGTGGAGTCTATTTGGTTCAAAGACATTTGTTCAGTCAGAGATTCCTTATATTTTCTCAATCGAGATCCTCAGTAGAATAAAATCCATCTCTCCTCCCTATCTCTAATATCCATATTGGGTAGTGCTGTCAGGGTGAAACACACATGTTAATTCCTACTAGCACACTGCCCTTGGCTCTATTCACTGTGTCAGTCTTCTGCCATCTTATCAACCATGGAGCTCCGTGTGTGGTGAATTCGAGAATAAGTGGGACACTTTTGTCCTTTCCGTCTTCTGTAACCTCTTTCAACATCTATCCAACATATTAGCCCAACACAGGATACATTTCTGAAAACCTTAAATATGTTTCCTAATCCAAAATAATAATGAAAAATTAATCATATTCATAGGAGGCATGACACATCCATTTCTGCACACTGTGTCAAAACCATATTTTCAGTTTGAATTTGGTGGACTGGGGCAGCAGGTTAGATAAACAGGGACACCATTATTACAGTCCTAATTGTACCCAGTGACAATTGAATTCAAATGTGTGGGATTAGGAAACATCTGAGGATTTCAGAAAAGGATCACCTGCCAGGCTAAGATGTTGGATAGATGTCTGAAGAGGTTACAGAAGACGGAGATGCTAAAAGTGTCCCACTCTTTCCGAGTTCACTCTAATAACAGTACTAATAACAGTACAACAATAAATAATGAACACAAGAACCAGAGACCTGTATAACCTAAGTACAGGATGTCTTTCCTCCATTGAAAATCCTATAAGACTGACCCACTATAGCTACTCCATGCCGTCCTACTTTAGCTAGCTATGGTTGATAAAGCGAGACAACAAAAAATGACTGAATTTCAACATTTCAGCATAATATTGGGGACGTTGTTTAATTTATTTTGATGCACCAGCATATAGTATGCACATTTACATGAGAATTTGGCACAGTGCATTATTTCTGACAGTTTTATAACCTTATAAGCTTTGCGAGGTGAGCTTCCTGTCTGAAGCTTGCTCTGCCCCCCTCTATGATGTTGCCCCATTGACTTGTTGTGATTTTGTGGCTTCTCTGCAAGAGCTTTGTAACAATACTTTTGATTTTCTCTTGTCAGAACAAGAAATAAACACTTCAGGATTAAGCTGTCACAGTTTATATGATGTTCCACCGTTTTCCGAATTTACCTTACATGTAAAATCAAATAGCCAAATACAACAGGTGTAGACCTTACAGTGAAATGCTTACTTACAAAGCCCTTAACCAACAATGCTTTAAGAAGTTTTAAGAAAAAAAAGTGTTAAGTACAAAATTTACTTTCAGGGCCTTCCTCTGACACCGAGGTCTTGAATGGCAGGAAGCTTGACCCCAAGTGATGTACTGGGCCGTACACTACCCTCTGTAGTGCCTTGCGGTCGGAGGCCGAGCAGTTGTCATACCAGGCAGTGATGCAACCATGCTCTCGATGGTGCAGCTGTAGAACCTTTTGAGGATCTGAGGACCCATGACAAATCTTTTCAGTCTCTTGAGGGGGAATAGGCTTTGTCGTGCCCTCTTCATGACAGTCTTAGTGTGTTTGGGCCATGATTGTTTTTTGGTGATGTGGACACCAAGGAACTTGAAGCTCTCAACCTCGTCGATGAGAATGGGAACGTCCTCCTTTTCCTGTAGTCCACAATCATCTCCTTTGTCTTGATTACATTGAGTGAGAGGTTGTTGTCCTGGCATAACACGGCCAGGTCTCTGACCTCCTCCCTATATGCTATCTTGTCTTTGTTGGTGATCAGGCCTACCACTGTTGTGTCATCGGCAAACTTGATGATGGTGTTGGAGTCGTGCCTGGCCATGCAGTCATTAGTGCACAGGGAGTACAGGAGGGGTCTAAGCACACACCCCTCTGGGGCCCCTGTGTTAAGGGTCAGCGTGGCGGAGGTGATGTTGCCTATCCTTACCACCTGGGGTCAGCCCGTCAGGAAGTCCAGGATCCAGTTGCAGAGGGAGGTGTTTAGTCCCAGGGTCCTTGGCTTAGTGATGAGCTTTGAGGGCACTATGGTGTTGAACACTGAGCTGTAGTCAATGAATAGTATACTCACATGTTTATTTTGTCCAGGTGGGAAAGGGCAGTGTTGAGTGCAGTAAAGATTGCATCATCTGTGGATCTGTTGGGGAGGTATGCAAATTGGAGTGGGTCTAGGGTTTCTGGGATAATGGTGTTGATATGAGCCATGACCAGCCTTTCAAAGCACTTCATGGCTACGGACGTGAGTGCTACTGGTTGGTAGTCATTTGGGCAGGTTACCTTAGTGTTCATGGGCACAGGGACTATGGTGGTCTGCTTGAAACATGCTGGTATTACATATGGGAGAGATTCCCTGAATTTCCATACAAACTAGCACATAATTAGAATGATATTTTTCGGCATTCTACACAGTTGGGAAGAGATGGGTGGATTCATAGAATTAGGGTGGTCAGGGTAGATTGGTATTCCGCTCTCTTTACTCTGCTGAGGAGATGAATGGGGGGACGGCTGTATGACAGGAGATAGATGGATCTCATTTAATATCTGTGCATATTCACAGCGGACTGGGCAAGAGTTAGACAGATGGGGTAGGCAGAGAGGGCAGGAGGGAGGGAATGAGGGAGAGAGAGACAGAGAGACACTGAAAATAAACTTGAGTTAAAATAGCTTGTCTATAGCCTACCCGAGGAAAGGAGGGTTTTCTGTTGTGCAACCATATCTAGTCTAGCGTTGCCTGGAATTGAACATTTCAGTGCCAACTGACAAGCCATTGGCAGCAGATTGAAAACCCTGATCACTTGGCGCACAATTAAATTCAACTGTTTTCTCACCATATGGTGATGCGTATACATCTGTGGTCAGCACTTTATCAGATGGCATAAAGTGCCCTTCTCTAGTGTAGAAACCCTTTGAGGAGCTATGTGCATGTCTGTATGTGTGCGTGAGTGAGTGTGTGCATGGGGGGAATGAGTGCATCAGTGTTGTTCAGTCAGTGTGGTTAGGAGCATCCTCTATAGGTCATGCACTGCAACTGCAGGAAGCCAGTAGCACCCTATGGTTGAGTGCCCTTCTTCAATTCCTGGTCGTGCTGAGAGGAGAGGAGCTGGTTGGTTATTAATTACAGTAGGCAGCCATCTTTAATCTGGGTATAGGTGATTCATGGGTAAATATTTTCTGACTCCGAGGACAAGGCCCTGAGAAGCCCATCAGTCATAAAAAAATCCACATACCTCAAAGAAAGAGACAGACAGGACATGGGTTAAAGGCTCTCTGTGTCTGGACATACTTTCGAAGATCATCGTTTAACAAGTGCAGGCGTATCATTTTTTTCATCAACACCTCCCATAGACCTCATTTTGGATACGCTGTTGTCTCTCTTCTCCCCACATCATTATTTTATTCATGTATTTTCATACCCAGCGCAATAGTTTTTTAGTTCAGTGTTTTTTTAAATCATGACTTGTCTTAGGAGTGTAACTTTATTTGAGTCCTGATTCTTATGCTGCGCACAGAGCTGTGGGACGTGTGCGAAGTTGTTTATGCAAGCACAGGTTCTTCCACACTCCAGTAGGGAGGCTTCTCTCAGTGTTGTGTAGGTTTGTGGCGACCAACCGCACTTGAAAAGAGAATTAATTATTCCTCAGTGACTGATCTGCACTTTGATTTCTTCTTAATCGGTCTGACGTTTGCTGTGCTAAAGTTTCCGAACACAACAACAACATAAATCTTTCATAACGGCAGATCATGCGAATGCTGTTTGGAGTAAGATGGTGGTGACATTTTTTGCGCTTAATACACCATGCATATTTCATCAAGAAAGCCGTCATCTCCCCAGCAGCTTTGTCGACGCATGTTCTCAGAGGATCCAGGAGAGATCAAGAAATGTTCTCCCACTGTAAGCTGTGAGCTTGCTCATCTGCGGAGACCATTTACTACAGCACGGTATACTTTGGCCCACTTGTTATGTAGGCCTGCTGCGTCGCAAAAAAAAGAGAGGAAAGTAGTGTTTCCCAAGAGAAAAGTATCCTTTAGTTAAACAGTCCCTAGACCAATAGACCAAAAGGTCAAATCTGAAACCTGGTTGGAAACCCTTTCATAGGCTGACTGAACACAATATAATTTCTTCATCCCACTTATACTTTCATAAGCTGTTTGTGGTGGTATAGAATGAATTTTTTATAATTACCTTAATACATGTTCCTGTATCTATTAAATGTTGATTCGTGTGGCAATATCTCTGAATGACAAAGCCTATCTAATAATAATAGCATTCACACTACGGACATAATTTCATTCCTCCTCCTCTTTTCCCTGTCATCCACAGCAGGTTGTCCGCATCACATCATTGATTTCTATTGTGACAGCTCTGTGCTCCACTGATAGAGAATCAGATGGATTCTGAGCGTGGCCCCACGTGACAAACTGAATGGCACCCCCGTTTGGTGAGATATACATTTTCAAGTAAAATTGACAAAGAAATGTAATCTGGGTCCAGGGGATGGCTCACGCGTCGTCAGAGGAGAAAATGAATTGCTACCCTCATGTTGAGAGTGTGTGACAGATCTCGAAGAGTTCAGATAATTATCATGGAAACATGAAGCGGCCATACTGAAATAAATGACAAGAAGCAGCTATGCAGAGCGAGCATGATGAACACAGAAGCCCACTGGATGAAAGATAAAGGATGTTTGCGAAAGTATTCACCCCCTTTGGCATTTTTCCTATTTTGTTGCCTTACAACCTGGAATTTAAATTATTTTTAGGGGGTTTGAATCATTTGAGTTACACAACATGCCTACCACTTTGAAGATGCCAAATATTTTTTCATTGTGAAACAAACAAGAAATAACAAAACAAAAAACAGAAAACTTGAGCGTGCATAACTATTCACCACCCCAAAGTCAATACTGTAACGGCTTTCATCGAAGAAGAGGAATCGTCAGACTAAAATGCAGCGGGATACGTGTTCATTTTTATTTTAAGGAACTGAAAACTGAATGCAAAAATAACAAAAGGAAAAACCGAAACAGTCCTGCTAGGTGAAACAAACACTAAACAGAAATACAACTACCCACCTCTAAAAGTGAACAGGCTACCTAAGTATGATTCCCAATCAGAGACAACGATAGACAGCTGCCCCTGATTAAGAACCATACCCGGCCGAAACAAAGAAATACAAAAACATAGAATGCCCACCCAAATCACACCCTGACCAAACAAAAATAGAAACATACAAAGCAATCTACGGTCAGGGTTTGACAAATACTTTGTAGAGCCACATTTTGCAGCAATTACTGCTGCAAGTCTCTTGGGGTAGGTCTCTATAAGCTTGGCACATTTAGCCATTGGGATTTTTGACCATTCTTCAAGGCAAAACTGCTCCAGCTCCTTCAAGTTGGATGGGTTCCGCTTGTGTACAGCAACCTTTAAGTCATACCACAGATTCTCAATTGGATTGAGGTCTGGGATTTGACTAGGCCATTCCAAGACATTTAAATGTTTCCCCTTAAACCACTTGAGTGTTGCTTTAGCAGTATGCTTAGGGTCAATGTCCTGCTGGAAGGTGAACCTCCGTCCCAGTTTCAAATCTCTGGAAGACTGAAACAGGTTTCCCTCTAGAATTTCCCTGTATTTAGCGCCATCCATCGATCCTTCAATTCTGACCAGTTTCCCAGTCCCTGCCGATGAAAAACATCACCAACAGCATGATGCTGCCACCACCATGCTTCACTGGGGATGGTGTTCTCAGGGTGATGTGAGGTTTGCGCCATACATAACTTTTGGCCAAAAAGCTCAATTTTAGACTCATCTGACCAGAGTACCTTCTTCCATATGTTTAGGGAGTCTCCCTCATGCCTTTTGGCAAACACCAAATGTGTTTGATAATTTTTTTCTTTAAGCAATGGCTTTTTTTCTGGCCATTCTTCCATAAAGCCCAGCTCTGTGGAGTGTATGGCTTAAAGTGGTCCTATGGACAGATACTCCAATCTTCGCTGTGGAGCTTTGCAGCTCCTTCAGGGTTATCTTTGGTCTCTTTGTTTCCTCTCTGATTAATACCCTCCTTGCCTGGTCCGTGAGTTTTGGTGGGCGGCCCTCTCTTGGCAGGTTTGTTGTGGTGCCATATTCTTTCCATTTTTTAATAATGGATTTAATGGTGCGCCGTGGGATGTTCAAAGCTTCTGATTTTTTTTATAACCCAACCCTGATTGGTACTTCTCCACAACTTTGTCCCTGACATGTTTGTTGGTGGTGGTGTTGCAGACTCTGTGGCCTTTCAGAACAGGTGTATATATACTGAGATCATGTGACACTTAGATTGCATACAGGTGAACTTTATTTAACTAATTATGTGGCTTCTGAAGGTAAATGGTTGCACCAGATCTTATTTAGGGGCTTCATAGCAAAGGGGGTGAATACATATGCACGCACCAGTTTATCGTTTTATATATATATATTTTTTTTTAAACAAGTAATTTTTTTCATTTCACCTCACCAATTTGGACTATTTTGCGTATGTCCATTACATGAAATCCAAATAAAAATCTATTTTAAATTACAGGTTGTAATGCAACAAAATAGGAAAAACGCCAAGGTGGATGAGTACTTTTGCAAGGTACTGTATGTTGCCTCAGAAAGAAATCTATGGAAACACATCGAAAAACACAAGTAACTTCAACTGACAAGATATACATTTTCCATTGATAGAAGTCACTTTTGTGGCAGAGAGAGATAGAGAGAGAGAGAATGAGAGAGATGGAGACCACTGTTTATAATCTATGTAGTTGATAGGGGATATGTGGAAGGTCTGGCTGCGCGCACAACTCAAAGAGGGGGATAAAGGGGGCTTTGCCCCCTAAGTTAATACTTGTGCCCTGCTAGTTTTAAGTCCCTATATACAAATAAGAAATAAGTCCAAATGTTTGAGGGACAGGTTGGCGCAAAATCTGTATCTGCGCTGCATCAGCACAATGGACACAGCGCTCCAAGGTGTGTGTAGGGGGGCTATGGTAATCACCCCAGTGGCTTTCTCTCTCTCACGCCTTTGGGTTCCCATAAAAAGTGGGAAAAAACGCTTCTCATCAGTAGTAGACTAAGTGAATAACACGATACGCCTCAGCCTATAATATTTTATTTCGATTTACAAATGTGTCATTGAAGCTGTTTCACTCAACTCTTCCTTACGCCCCACCACTAAAGAGTTTCGTTAGTTTCTTACCTAGCTGTAAAAAGCGTTATCGTTATTAGCCTTAGCCTACTTAGGTAGGTCGAAGCAGGTAATCTGCCCATGCCATGATGGATATCAGAAATTGGCTTCGCCAAAGTACCCAAACAAAGCCAAAGAGAAGGAGAGCGATGACCAGCAGCATCAAACCACAGAGGCCACCGCCAAGCCCAGCAGCGATGATGCTGTCGAGTTCCAGCTATTTCCACGTGTGGAGCCTACCCACCCTTCCACCAAGATAATGGCTTCACAGCCCCCTCCACCTCCTACTGTTCCTGACGATCTTGGAACAGAGGAGCGAGGCAAGGTTAGCCTAGAATCCTACCAGGTTTCATGTCAAAAACGTTATTTTAATAGCAACTAGTTCATAGAAAGAGAGTGGCTGGAATACTAGGTTACTGTAGATGCAGCATTTTGTTTCCCATGTCAAAAGTTCTGTGTTGGATCCAATACTGACGCAGACAAGGCTTTCACCCAAGCAGGGTATAGCTTGATATAAGCAGAATTCAATATACAGTGCATTCGGAAAGTATTCAGGACCCTTGATTTTTTCCACATTTTGTTACGTTACAGCCTTTTTCTAAAATTGATTAAATAAATGTGTTTCTTCATCAATCTACACACATTACCCCATAATGACAAAGCAAAAACAGTTATTTTTTAATTTTTTAGAAAATGTATATATAAAAAAACAGAAATACCTTCTTTACATACAAGATCAGTCAAAAGTGTGGACACACCAACTCATTCCAAGGATTTTCCTTATTTGTACTATTTTCTACATTGTAGAATAATATTGAAGACATCACAACTATGAATTAACAGATATGGAATCATGTAGTAACCAAGAAAGTGTTAAACAAATCTAAATATGTAATATTTGAGATTCTTCAAAGTAGCCACCCTTTGCCATGAGGACAGCTTTGCTGAACTCTTTGGCCAGAATGCTAAGCGCCACATCTGGAGAAAACCTGGCACCATCCCTACAGTTAAGCATGGTGGTGGCAGCATAATGCTGTGGGGATGTTTTTCAGCGGCAGGGACTGGGAGACTAGTCAGCATCGAGGGAAAGATGAATGGCGCAAATTACAGAGAGACGCTTGATGAAAACCTGCTCCAGAGCGCTCAGGATCTCAGACGGGGGCGAAAGTTCACCTTCAAATAAGACAGCGACCCTAAGCACACAGGCAAGACAATGCAGGAGTGGCTTTGGGACAAGTCTCTGAATGTCCTGAGATGGCCCAGCCAGAGCCTGGACTTGAACCCGATTGAACATCTCTGGAGAGACCTGAAAATAGCTGTGCAGCGACGCTCCCCATCCAACCAGACACAGCTTGAGAGGATATGCAGAGAAGAATGGGAAAAACTCCTCAAATACAGCTGTGACAAGCTTGTAGCGTCATACCCAAGAAGACTCAAGGCTGTAATTGCTGCCCCAAAAGGGGCTTCAACAAAGTACTGAGTAAAGGGTCTGAATACTTATGTAAATGTTTAACAATTTTATCAATTTTAGAATAAGGCTGTAACGTAACAAAACGTGGAAAAGGTCAAGGCGTCTGAATAATATCCGAATGTAATTCCAATGCAAAAACCCAAATGATGTATTGCTACATATCGGTATGTTTCATCATAGACACATTGCTTTGTGCATGTCATGTAGAAACGGGAAAGGGCCATCCCCAAACTGTTGCCACAAAGTTGGAAGCTCAGAATCATCTAGAATGTCATTGTATGCTGCTGCGTTAATATTTACTTTCACTAGAACTAATAGAGCTAGCCCGAACCATGAAAAATATCCCCAGACCATTATTTCTCCTCCACCAAACTTTACAGTTGACAATATGCATTGTGCCAGGTAGCTTTTTCCTGGCATCCGCTAAACCCAGATTTGTCCGTCGGACTGCCAGATGGCGAAGTGTGATTCATCACTCCAGAGAATGCATTACCACTGCTCCAGAGTTCAATGGTGGCGAGCTTTACACCACTCCAGCCGAAGCTTGGCATTGTGCATGGTGATCTTAGGCTTGTGTGTGGCTGGTTGGCCATCTTAACCCATTTCATGAAGCTCCTGACAAAACAATTATTGTGCTGACATTACTACTGAGTTCCAAACTGCCTCTGGAAGCGAGTGTTGCAACCGAGGACAGATGAAATATCCCAGAAATGGTCCATGTGTAAAAAAGCTTATCCCTCTCAAATGTTGTGCACACATTTGTTTACATCTGTGTTAGTGACCATTTCTCCTTTGCCAGGATAATCTATCCACCGAACAGGTGGAATATCAAGAAGCTGATTAAACAGCATGGCCACTCTAAAATGTGCAGTTTTGTCACACAACACAATGCCACAGATGTCTCAAGTTTTGAGGGAGCTTGCAATTGGCATGTTGACTGCAGGAATGTCCATCAGAGCTGTTGCCGTAGAATTGAATGTTAATTTCTCTACCAAAAGCTGCCTCCAACATTGTTCTAGAGAATTTGTCAGTATGTCCAACTGGCCTCACAACCGCAGACCACGTCTAACCACGCCAGGCCAGGACCTCCACATCCAGCTTCTTCACCTGCTGGATCGTCTGAGAACAGCCTCCCGGACAGCTGATGAAACTGTGGGTTTGCACAACCAAAGTATTTCTGCCCAAACTGTCAGAAACCGTCTCAGGGAAGCTCATCTGCATACTCGTCTTCCTCACCAGAGTCTCACTTTCAATGGCCACTGGCACGCTTGAGAAGTGTGCTCTTCACAGATGAATCCCTGTTTCAACTGTACCGGGGCAGATGGCGTTGTGTGGGCATGCAGTTTGCTGATGTCAACGTTGTGAACAGAGTGCCTCATATGGTGGCAGTGGGGTTATGGTATGGGCAGGCATAATCTACAGACAACGAACACAGTTGCATTTTATCAATGGCAATTTGAATGCACAGAGATACCCTGAAGAGATCCTGAGGCCCATTGTCATGCCAATCATCCACTGTTACTACTGACTACTAGGCAGGTAGCCTAGTGGTTAGAGCATTGGACTAGTAACTGAAAGGTTACTAGATCGAATCCCTGAGCTGACAAGGTAAAAATCTGTCATTCTGTTCAGTTAACCCACTGTTCCTAGCCCATCATTGAAAATAAGAATTTGGAGGATCTGTAAATAAGGATCTGTAAACAATTCCTGGAAGATCAAAATGGCCTAGTCCTTCCATGGCCTGCATACTCCCCAGACATGTCACCAATTGAGCATGTTTGGGATGCTCTGGATCAATGTGTACAACAGTGTGTTCCAGTTCCCGTCAATATCCAGCAACTTCACAGAGCCATTTAAGAGGGGTGGAACAACATTCCACAGGCCATATTCAACAGCCTGATCAACTCTATGCGAAGGAGATGTGTTGCGCTGCATGAGGCAAATGGTGGTCACACCAGATACTGACTGGTTTTCTGATCCACGCCCCTACCTTTTTTTAAAAGGTATCTGTGACAAACAGATGCATGTCTGTATTCCCAGTCATGTGAAATCCATAGATTAGGGCCTAATGAATTTATTTCAATTTACTGATTTCCTCATATGAACTGTAACTCAGTAAGATTTTCGAAATTGTCACATGTTGCGTTCATATTTTTGTTCTGTGTAGATTGTGTCATACCTTTATTGATCTGATATTTTGTTTACGTTGCTTACCTGGTACCGCTGTTTTGTTCTGTTCACATTCATTTGTTCGCATTCACAGTTGTGTCAGTATTCTAAGTCATATTGCTATTCAGTATTTTTTCCCCCATTCATGAATAACTAGGCTACTACTTTCAGCATTTAGTTTGCATTATTTTGGTAAGACAGCTGTTTGTAATAGGTGAATTACCCTATCTATCTTGTAGCCTATATTCATTACCAAAACGGCCTTGCTTTAGTGTGTAGGCCACTGTCCATTCTGCTGATACAAGCATATCAGAGACAGGCTACAGATTTCATGCTAACCTGTCACTTCAAAAGCACTCAATCAGTGGTCTCAGAATCTCAACATTTAAACTTTATGTTTATTGTGGTATAGCATGATATAAGCATAATTCAATATAATTCCAATGCAAGAACCCTCCAAAATTGTTTCCCCTCGCCGATTTCAACAGCCCCCTTAGTCACTTTATCCTGGCGCCGGGGTCTGTCTGGCTGTATTGGATTTCTGTTCCACTCCTATCTTGAGAGCTAGTTTAGATACAGTAGCTTCTGTTTGAGGTCATGTATTGGATCATTATAGAGCTCAAGGAGATAATCTAAAATGTAGTTCATGTCGGGCATACCGATCCCGAGCTAACTTGAATGATTCTCATTTCTCTACTGACTATATTCAAAATAAGGAGAGCACCATAACCATAGACAGCCTCTCTGACTGACACAACTAGGCCTCATACAGTCATTATGAGGCAAAGGAGCATCTGCTTATTGTCATTATAAAGAGTTAGAATTGCATTTGCCATAAATTTGAGGAAAATGTAACAAGCGTCTTCTCATCTTCACAACCGTAAACAAACCCTCGGACTGACACAACTAGGCCTCACACGGTCGTTAGGAAGCCAAGGATTATCTGCTTATTATCATTATAAAGAGTTTGACTTAAAATACATCTTTATTGCCATTAACATGAGGAAATCATGACGAGCGTGAAAATAATTCAAGAAATAGGGAAGTGTCGTCTGTCAAACCCAATTCATAGACATATGTTTGGATGGACAGGGAGAAGAAGCATACATAAATCTCAGGCTATAAGGTCATTCATGGATTGAATAGGCAATATGTTATTGTCCTTAATGACTAGTAAACTTAGTCAAGAGTATCAGTATAACAACAATATCAAACCCTATTAAAGAGTGGATTTGATAATGGTAGCTCCAATCTGAAAAAAAAACTGTAGACAAGAAAAGTCTATTTCTGCCACTCTCCTATAGTATCCCCTTTAGATTGGATTCTCCTGGACCTTTAGATTTCACACAGGCCTCAGGAAGGACAGCCTATGAAAACATAATGAGAAAACATCATAGTGGTGGGAGAAGCTCTCCTAGAATGCACTTCAAAGTCATGCACCCTGTCTCGAGAGGTCTCCTCACCCGTCTCCCCTTTCATCCACCACCTCCTTTCCTCTTCCCCTCCTCCTCTCTCCTCCTCCCTCTCACGTTTCACTCTTATTCCTCCTTTTCCCATCCTCTTTATGCCTCGGGAGCGTTCTAATAGACTCCTAACCCTAAACTTAGCTTCATGTCCACACCCCAGCTCAACCCTAACCCTTGCCAAAACCCTAGCCCTAGCTTCATGTCAACACCCCAACACAGCCCTAACCCTATCAAAAACCCTTACCCTAAACTTTGCCCAAGGCAAGACATGAATACTGAAAACATACAGTACCAGTCAAAAGTTTAGACACACCTACTCATTCAAGGGTTTTTTCTTTATTTGAACTATTTTGTACACTGTAGAATAATAGTGAAGTCATCAAAACTATGAAATAACAAATATGGAATCATGTAGTAACCAAATAATTGTTAAATAAATCAAAATATATGTTATGTTTCAGATTCTCTCTTGGCATTTCACTCATCCAGCATAATGAGGAATGCTTTACCAACAGTCTCGAAATTTTTCCCACATATGCTGAGCACTTGTTGGCTGCTTTTCCTTCATTCTGCAGTCCAACTCATCTCAAACCATTTTAATTGGGTTGAGGTCAGGTGATTTTGGATGCATCATCTGATGCAGCACTCCATCACTCTCCTTAGTCAAATATCCCTTACACAGCCTGAAGGTGTGTTTTGGGTCATTGTCCTGTTGAAAGATCATCCTTTCAACTACTCTGCGTCTCACAAAGACACAGCGGTTAAAAGGCAGATTTCCACTTGTCTAATGCCTATTGCTTGTGTTTCTTGGCCCAAGCAAGTCTCTTCTTATTATTGGCATCCTTTAGTAGTGGTTTCTTTGCAGCAATTTGACCATGTAGGCCTGATTCACACAGTCTCCTCTGAATGGTTGATGTTGACATGTGTCTGTTACTTGAACTCTGTGAAACATTTATTTGGGCTGCAATTTCTGAGGTGTTGTTAACTCTAATGAACTTATCCTCTGCAGCATAGGTAACTCTGTGTATTCCTTTCTTGTGGCGGTCCTCATGAGAGCCAGTTTCATCATAGTGCTTGATGCTTTTTGCGACTGCACTTGAAGAAACTTTCAAAGTTGTTGACATTTTCCGGATTGACTGACCTACATGTCTTAAAGTAATGATGGACTGTCGTTTCTCTTTGCTTATTTGAGCTGTTCTTGCCATAATATGGACTTGGTCTTTCACCAAATAGGGCTATGTTCTGTATACCACCCCTACCTTGTCACAACACAAGTGATTGGCTCAAACACCATTAAGCAAAGAAATTCCGCAAATTAACTTTTAACAAGGCACACCTGTTAATTGAAACGCATTCCAGGTGACTTCCTCATGAAGCTGGTTGAGAGAATGCCAAGAGTGTGCAAAGTTGTCATCAAAGCAAAGGGTGACTACTTTGAAAAATCTCATATATGAAATGTAGAAAAGAGTAAAAATAAAGAAAAACCCTGGAATTAGTAAGTGTGTCCAAACTTTTAACTGGTACTGTATAAATACCCATTTAGAACCTCAGATTACTAACCATTATCTACCATCTATTCTGAAAAGTTGACTCTACACAGTATAAATTGTTTGGTTGAAAAGACATTTCCTTTTAAAAAGATGGATGCGTATAGGATATGTGGGGATATAGAGGATATGTAGCCTAGATTTAAGAGTACATGAGATAACGACATGCATAAATAAATGTCTTTAATGACATGTATAACAAAGGGAGAGGAGGGATAGAGTGATATAAAATAGAGGACAGATAGCACTAACAGCCAGTGTATCCCTAGGGGGGATGTTGCAGCTCCAGTGAACAGTACTAAGGGCACATCTCTGCCAGAAACCATTAGACACCGAATCTGTTCCCCTGCCTCTGCTCCCCACATAGAACTACAATTACCAGAATGGACATTCCCATTATAATCAAGGTTCTGTGGTGTGTACGTACATGCATTCTAGTTATTATATTTCTATGGCTCCCACTGTCCACTAAGAACAAAATGGAACTCTGGTCAGAATGCTCCTCCCTCCTGACTATTCTGTCCAGCTCAGATCTACAGTCATGACAATTGTAATTAGCACGGGATGTCTGCCATGTCACAGCACACACACACCGAGGAAGCCATTCTCGGGTCATCTTGGTGCCAGTTAACTGCATGTCCAGACAGTGGAATGGTACGTATGGCAGGTCTCTCTACAGTAACAACCGGGTTGAAAAGCAGGCTCTAAGGAAACTAACAATGAGGTATCATTCGTGCTATGCAGGCCTGATATACCTTAATTTAGATGGGCCTTCTGGGAGAGCATTGCTGAGACTTGTGTGAGAGAGTACACACTCAGTCCTGGATGCACAGTGGAAAAGTCTATTGTCACTTGTGTACATTTCATATACATGCCAGAGTTACTGACCATACATTTACATAATTTAGCAGATGCTAAACCCACAACCTTGCTGTTAGAAGCACCATGCTCTACCAACAGAGCCACTTGGGACCTGACTTAGACTAAGACATGACTGCAGCCCTGGATGGAGCCTAAGAGCAAGGCAGTTAACCCACTGTTCCTAGGCCGTCATTGAAAAAAAAAGTGTTCTTAACTGACTTGCCTAGTATAAAGGTAAAATAAAAAAATAAAAATAAAAATAAAGAGCGAGGCTATTACAGCCTGAGAGTGAGGCTTGTGCTGTTCAAGTGGAGAGTAGAGAGGAGGCTGGTTGAGGGGGAATTGAGCAATCTCCAAATCCTTCTCAGACCCCCTTCAAGGGATCTCCATATGCACTGTCTGCTTGCATCACAAATGATCCATGACTGCAAAATAGAGACTCCCAGCGATCCCTCCCTGCAGTACATGAAATATTGGTATGTACAATAATGTGAATGATCTCCAAATTACCTATGCATGGCAGGATGCTGTGAGCTGATGGGCTTACAGCTTACAGATGGGTCTTACAGCCCAACTGACGAATCAACTTGGGGAACAGTGATGATAATGTCATGAATATGACTTGGTACCAATGGTGTATTTGTTAAGTACTTCCTTTGATCATAAGGAAATTCATGTCCATTTATGATATTGTACACCCACTCACTTTACACACACACACACACACACACACACACACACACACACACACACACACACACACACACACACACACACACACACACACACACACACACACACACACACACACACACACACACACATCCCTCCTATAAACACACAAAGAACAATCATCAAACACCATTAAGCTGTACTGTGTCCTCATTGGTCCTATGGGATCCAAAGCAAACAGACAGAAAGTAGTCCCTCACTGCTGACAGCGAGGGACCTGGTTGCTGGGGAAACAGATAGGCCAGACCACGTTGGCCGACACCTTGGGGAATGGATGTGCCCTCTGGACTGACGGGCAGAGGGAGAGAGAGAGGCAGGGTGTGTGTGTGTATTTGAGAGAGAGAGAGAGAGAGAGAGAGAGAGAGAGAGAGAGAGAGAGAGAGAGAGGGGAGAGAGAGAGAGAGACAGAGAGAGGGGGGCAGCTTAATTAATCTTTTGGAAAGGATGGTGGTTCTGTCCGTGTAGAAGTGACAGCTGCCGCTCAGGGCTGGTTATAGGAGGGACTGTGTTACTGCTGCTTGCTTCCCTAACAGATGTCTTATTTATATATATAAAATATATTGTCACATACACCAGATAAATGTTTTGTTTTACAGGGTCAGGAGCAAATTAGGGTTAAGTGCCTTGCTCAAGCGTACATACTGTAGACAGATGTGTTCATCTGGTTGGCTCAGGTATTTGAACCAGACCCATTCAGTTACTGTCCCAACACTCTAACCGCTAGGCTGGGAGTCACTGTAAATGCACCATCATCATCCACAGAGTGACTAACAGTGTGTTCGGTTGTGGCTGTTTGGCCTATATTAATGAGTGGTATTAGATTTACAACAGCTCAAAACTATCCAGCAACTCACCAAACTATAGTTTTCTTCAGCAACAAAAAGTGAAACGTGAAATACAACATGTGAAATACAAGTAATGGACCTGTTTATATACTTTCAAAATGCATCCCCCTGTTCTCACTTTCTGGGCGGAATCTCCCAATCAGATACAGTGTATGTGAGAATAGGATGCATTTGTAAACTATTTAAACATGACCCAGGAGAGAGATGGCTCCTAGATGGCCCTCTGCTGCTGTGGTGTGGTCCAACGTGGGAATGACATGATCTGACTGCACTGCTCACAAAAACCCTGCACATACTTTATAGTAGCCCCATTCAACTTTCTCTTTTGTTGATCTTAACTTGATGAAAATAAGTATAGGTAATTATCCATTCCAACAGTCAATGTGAAAAGAGTTTAACTGTCGGTGGAAAACAACTTGATCTAGAAAAAATAGCTGTTTTTACGAAAATGTTGACTAGCCTGTGCAGCCGCTAGTGGCCGCTATGGATCTCCACTATCGTCAGGGCTTAAATTACCCTGCCGGTAACATACTCATGTCCCCCGATGACCGGTTTGTAATAAAAACATCCTCCATTCAGGCTTCAAAGGCATGGTGGCTAATGCTATTTCCTAATGCTACTTCCCGATGTTGCGCCCCATGTTTAGCCAGGGGTAAACAACCTGCTGATGTAACCTGATTGGCTGGACGCGGTGTGCAACATCCGGAAGTTGTGTGAAAATCCGAGAATGTCGTTGGAAAATTGTTTTTATTAAAACAGTACGCATATTTCCCCTGTTTTATTTTCGGCGGCACGCCATTAAAGCTAGATATGGAGGACACCGATGTCTTTGCAGCCTGAATTGAGGATGTGTTTGTACAGACCGGTCGAATGTAACGTTATATTACCAGCTGGTCACATTATGCCCAGATGATAGTGGAGATTCATTGCGTCCACTATAGCGGCTGAGCAGGCTACTTAATAACGACAGTTGTGGTATTGTTTTTTGTTGCTTACGCTACAATGTGATTCTTTGTAGCCCCTCATACGGAAAAACAATGGTGCATTCTGAGACCATGTGTGTAATGATGACTGCATCACTGATTGAGATGCAGACACATTGTTCCTCCCATGCAGCTGTTGCGAGGCACACAATATGGATCTAAAATACATATTTTCCAGACATTGACGTTAGATTCATTGTAGGTTCTGAATGAAAGGTGAAAAGACATCATTTATACAGGTGTTGAAAATACGTCTTGTTTTGGTAATTGATTCTATGGCCAAATTTCAACTGCACATACATTCTCAATGAAGTACGCATTGTGTCACACTAATATATATATATTTTTATCCATTTAATATAGGAAAGAGGGGCCAAGTAAAGATTGCAAAATATAATATTTATTATTGCTGTTATCTGTCACATACACTTATGTTAGCTTTTTCAAAAGAGCTTCAAAACTAGCAGCGATGATGTTCAAAGTAGTCCAACCCACAGAATAAACCAACAGACCACTTCAACTACAATAATGTTCTCAGTAACGGTTACAGAAATGTTTCACAAGTTTGAGCAGCACAGTACGGCACAGTTCAGTACAGTACAGTACGGTACAGGACAGTAGAGTTTTATTCACTAGAGTAGAGTACAGTAGTGTACATTACAGTACAGTTTAATTCAGTACTATACAGTATAGTTTAATTCAGTAGGGTACAGTACAATTTAGTTCAGTAGAGTACATTATACTGTACTGAACTATACTTTACTTTTGTCTACTGTGCTCTACTGCATTGTGCTGTACTATAGTATATTTGTGTATTCTTTACTGGACTGTAATGTAATCTACTATACTGCGATGACTAGCCTGGGCAGCCGGCTAGCCTGTACTGTGCTGTCAAAACTTGTGAAACATAGATGTCTATGATTGGTTCCTGTCTGGACCAATAATCAACATCCATGGATGTTGAAATCAAGGCCGATCCGGACTGCACCAAAAAAATACGTTGTGTCGGTCCGTGTTCAGTGGGTTTTCTGGATTTGGTTTTCAGAACAATAAAGTGCTGGTGAACAGAAGAGGAGATTAAAGGCCCAGTGCAGTAAAAAATATGTTTCCTGTGTTTTATATCATATTGTACAACAGCTGATGAAACGAACACTGTAAACGTGTGAACATGTTTTATCAATGCCCTTTCCTGACAGTTGCTGCTTGAAAATACAATCTACAATCTTGATGGTTAAAAATACAATTTTCTAATCAGCAGGCTTGCATGGGTGGGAGTTTCGGCTTTCTATGGTGACATCACCAGGCGGTAAATTGGTTAATAGACCAATACAAAGAGAGTTCTAAACCTCTCTGCCAATAACAGCTAGTTTTCAGTTTTACCCTCCCAACTCAGACTACTCCCAGACAGTCTTAGCAAAAGTCTTGCTTAATGGAAATATATTACAGTAAGGTACTTAATTATCACCTAGAAATGATTTGATACAGATTTTTTTTTTAAACGGCTGCATTGGGCCTTTAACATTTAAATCAAAACAGAGCATTCAACCATGTGTTAACATTTCTTTTTTTATGTATGAATTATTATCATATTTATGAATACATATAATAATTATTCGAATTATAAACATTTATAATAAAACATGTTATACTTATCGACTATTACTCAATCATTGGTTACACATCGTGAATTAAACACATTTATAGAATTAGTCCCGATAAGCCTCTTATTTTGCAATGAACACATTTAAGCATGCTGCTTTTTCACCCAATGGCACATCAGCAGAAAATCGCATAAATATAGCAAGTGTAGCTAGCTAGAAGACTAAGCAAAAATAAAATCCAACTCGCTTCTTGGATGCGTCTCCACTCTGATGGAGCGAGGTAGTCTATGCGCATGCGCACTGCTTCCTTCTATCCTCCTGACCTCCTCCCGGTTTCTCTTTTCTGCGGCGCGACTTGGTCCCCCTCCAATTAAACAAATACACACCCCATACTACAGCCATACACACACATGAGGGATGGCTGTCGCTGTCTTCGGAAAGATCCTCATCGGCATTTACGTGGAAATCAAAAGGAGTGATGGTAAGACAGAGAGATATCTCTCTCCTGCTCGTCCGCTAGCTAGCTAGATAAAGATGCATTTTTCATTGAGGCGCTGTCGCGTTAGCTACATCATCTTTGTTGCTTCAAGGCAGCGCCTAGCCAGTCAGGCAGGGTGCTGAGTTGGATACCTAGCCTATCAATGGCATAGAGATCTGTGCTCGGTACTAGACCCATTCTCATCCTACTGTCATGCTCCCTGTCTGACACAGCGGCAGTCAGTCAAATCGGTTATTATTACCTTGAATGGCGTAGCTATAGCCAGCTAGTTGTAGCCTTTACTCAATTACTGGGTGAAGCTAGCCGGCTGGCTAACAGGGATTAATGATTTATATTGGCAGGGATGCATCCACCTGTTCGGTTAAAGGCCGTGCTGGTTGCCTGGTAATGATACTGGATTCAGCCGTATATATCGTTTAGCGAACTGTCTGTGGGAATAGTCACAGAAGACCGTTTCTGAATCTGGGTTTACAGGAAACGTTGAATATGGCGATTCTCCTTTAAGCCTAGTCCTTAATCATGGCTCTGAGTTACATTATGTTACACGTACTACAGTGCCTTCAGAAAGTATTCATACTCCTTCATTTTTCCACATTTTGAAGCATTACAAAGTGGGATTAAAATTGATTTAATTAAGATTTTTTTGTCAACAATCTACAAAGGATACTCTGTAATGTCAACGTGGAATAAAAATTCTAACATTTGTGAAAAAATATGAAAACAATTGGTTGTTGATCATTGCTAGACAACCATTTTCAGTTCTTAGACTTTCAGGCCATAGATTTTAAGCTGATTTAAGTGAAGACTGTAACTCTGCCACTCAGGAACATTTACTGTCTTCATGGTAAGCAACTCCAGTTCAGATTTGGCCTTGAGTTTTTGTTTATTGTCCTGTTGAAAGATCTCCCAGTGTCTGGTGGAAAGCAGACTGAACCAGGGTTTCCTCTAGAATTTTCCATGTGCTTAGCTACATTCTGTTTGTTTTTTTAATCCTGAAAAACTCCCCAGTCCTTAACAATTTCAAGCATACCCATAACATGTTGCAGCCACCACTATGCTTGAAAATATGGAGAGTGGTACTCAGTAATGTGTTGTATTGGATTTGCCCAAAATATAACACTTTGTCTTCAGGACAAAAAGTGTATTGCTTTGCCACATTTCCTGCAGTAATTACTTTGGTGCTTTGTTGCAAACAGGATGCATGTTTTGGAATATTTTTATTCTGTACAGGGTTCCTTCTTTTCACTCTGTCAATTACGTTAGTATTGTTGAGTAACTACAATGTTGTTAATCCGTTATCAGTTTTCCCCCATTTCCTGTCATGTGTAATTGCGGGCTATTCTTTGGGTGCTGAAATCCATAGTTTTGGATAAAAACATATTTTTATGTGACATCGGAAGTCCAGTTCTCCCACACTAGTCGCCGCTTAACCCCATCGTAAATTGTTGAGTTTTAGTCGGCTAGCCACTGACTAACAATAGCCTACTAGCTACTTCTTTACATAGTAGTCCTTGCTAGTCTAAAGTGAGTAGTGTTCAGTTGCTATTTATTTAATCTCGTCTGCTCTATCTCCAGGGAAGGACTAGCAAAAGACACACGCTTAGTGATTCTGTAGCAATGAAACTGTCTTGTTTGATTTAATTAAATTATCTGCTCAACCAACTGTGTGACTGTATTTTTTTAATGTTTGTAGTAATTTGGGCTCATCCATAAGAGAAGAGCTTTAGCTATTTAGAATGAGACCCGACACATGACACTAGAAACATTATGGAAACAAACCATTTTGCATGTACGGTAACATAACAAAATGCCCTGAAGCAGTCAAATGTTGACATGCATGTGAAGCTTTTTTAAATGTCAACCAATCAGATCCAGGGTTATTGACACATCTGTTACTGAAGGCCTCTGCCCATACTGGCCGATTTTGCCTGGTCTCATCACCACCCTCTTTGGTCAGTGTGATGTAGTGAGTCGTGGTCATTGGCTGAATTTCAATAGCCAGAGTGTATGACCGTTATATTGAGGGACTAATATGGAGGGTTTGAGTCTATAACAGTCTACAACTGTTTTCTCCCATCTATGGCAGCCAGGACAAATCCATCATGTCATGTGGTCACAAATCCATCATGTCATGGTTCTCTAACCTGCAGGAGTCTACACTGAAGCTGGTATATGTTTATAACATGTTTCTTGCAGGTCGAATCCACCAGGCAATGGTCACATCACTGAATGAAGACAACGAGAGTGTCACGGTGGAATGGATAGAGAATGGAGATACGAAAGGGAAAGAGGTACTGTGTGTGTGTGTGTTTATGTGTGTTAATCAGTCATGTCTGACCCCCTATCAGCTTGTACCAGATGGAGCGGTGAAAGTTTTAGGACACAAAGCAAATCAGCTTGACTACGGATGCCTTTAAGTAGTTTGTGTGTGTGTGTGTGTGTGTTTGTTTGTGCGTGCGTGCCCTCCTTTCGGATTACACGTTTTAACATGGTAGCCTATTTCACTCTTAAATGTCACTGGTAAATTGTTAATCAATCTCACTGCACATGTGTGACATTCTTGTCTTTTCCTGAGTTAAGAGATTACTTTATTATTCCATATGAGATGTTCATTTGTCTTTGTTTTTTTTTTTCACCCAACCCCTCCGATATACACTGAGCGGACAAATCATTAGGAACACCTGCACTTTCGATGACATAGACTGACCAGGTGAATCCAGGGGAACGCTATGATCCCTTATTGATGTTACCTGTTAAATCCACTTGATCCGGTGTAGATGAAGGGGAGGAGACCGGTTAAAGGGGGGGTGAATGGCACACCTTTGAACATGTTATGGTAGTAGGTGCCAGGCACATTGGTTTGAGTGTGGGAAGAACTGCAACGCTGCTGGGTTTTTCACATTCAACAGTTTCCTGAGTGTAATAAGAATGGTCCACCATTCAAAGTACATCCAGCCAACTTGACACAAATGTGGGAAGCATTGGAGTCAACATGGGCCAGCATCTCTGTGGAACTCTTTCGACACCTTGTAGAGTCCTTGCCCCGAAGAATTTAGGCTGTTCTGAGGGTAAAAGGGGATGTAAACTCAATATTAGGAAGGTGTTCCTAATGTTTTGTACACTCAGTGTATATACATACACACATTAGGTTGGAGAGGCTGGAACAGAGTTTTAACATGTATGTTGCACCCTCTTCCCATGCAGATTGACCTGGAGAGCATATTTGCTCTGAACCCAGATGTGGCCCCTGAAGAGGAGGCAGTACAGAGTCCTGAGACCCCCCCTCCTGCCACCTCTATCGCCTCTGCTGCCAAACAAATCAAGCCACCCAAGGTCATTCTCTTATGGTGTACTGTGCTGTGGCCAAAAGCCATACGTCTGTACAGTATACTTTAATCATAGGAAAGTGTTGGCTATTTTCATGTGTCCCATTTGCTTCTTTACGTTCATATGGTATTCTTTTGTCTCTTGTAGAACCGACGAACAATAGCACCCCCCAAGACTGAAACCCCAGCAAGAGAAAACAGAGGCAAGGCAGCTTCAACAGAACTTTGATCTCCAAGTCTCCTCACGTTCCTGAGCAAAGACAAGACTTTTGAAGTCTGTCAACGCGAGACTACATCAGTGTCCCAAATGGCACCCTATTCCCTTTATGGTGCACTGCATTTCAACAGGGCCCATAGGGCTATGGTCAACTGCAGTGCACTATGCATGGAATAGGGTGCCATGTTGGGTGTACACTTGGTTTAACCAGGCTTGCTACATAACATCCTACTGACCCACTGTACCACGAGAGTAATAGATCTCTATTTCTGTTTCAATAGAAGCAACAGGTGTGCCATCTGTGAATACGTGGTGAAAATACCCCTCGGACACTGATATCTGGAGGGAGAGAGACAGAGAGATCAGTAGAGAGATAAAGAGAGACGAGAGAGGAAGAGCGAGACCTTGGTATCTGTAGAGAGAGAGAGAGAGATCTGTAGCAACAGTCGAAAATAGATAAATACACAGGTGGAAAGGAGAGAGAGGGTCTGGGGAGAGATAGCATATTCATGTCAAGATCATTTACTGACAAATCACCTGAGGGTGACCGATATGGGACTGTCATTACTCCTGTTCTGAATTTAAAAAGCCATCAATAAGAAGATGAGATGCCCAAAGACAATATGTCATGTACTAAATGTAAATGTACTAAACAAAATGTACATGTGTGACTAAAATGTCCTGTATGTTGTGTCTTTCCAGCTGCAGCGGTGGGGACTACGCGGGCCAGACCCAGTCAGATACAGCACCAGCAGAGCCAACCAGAACCACCCCCACCTGCAGCACTCACAGTCCTACAGACACAGCAAATGACACTACAACAGCAGCAGAACGGTAATACACACAGACACACTGCAGCTTTGTGTGGCTAAATAGTCCTGGTTATTGTGAAATACATGTGCCATGTTAACAACTAGTCGTTTTTGTTTGTTTGTTGTTGTTGTAAATCTCCGATTGGAGCTCTCTGCCGCGATGAGATGTGATGTTGAGTCTGGTGGGTTATGATGATGTGACACATGACCAGTGATCTAATGCGCCCAGGCAGACAGACAGGCCTATTAGCCCAGCTGTACTGCTGAGAGAACAGAGAGGCAGCCGGAGAATAGCTCTTTCACTGAGCTGCGCTCTATTCCGGCCGGCCGGGGGGATTTATTATGAGCTTATTGAATGTGTAGCTTAGCGCTCATGGTTTTTATCTTTTTGTGTGTATTTGCCTCTGAAGAGCTTTGAAGTATATTGAAATAGGGACAGTAGAAATGAAAATGGACCACTATTATACATTTATGCTAGATTCTTTTTTGATAATTGTGTTTTCCTACCCTGTACGGGTTCAGCGCGGCGGAAATCCAACTGTGTGAAGGAGGTGGAGAAACTGCAGGAGAAGCGAGAGAGAAGAAGGCTGCAACAACAGGAGCTGAGAGAGAAGAAGGCACAGGTAGGGTCACAGTTTTCTCACCCACAACCGCCCGACTACTGAATATGTGATAAAGTATAAATCTGATGCCTGCACCCAACCCTAACCCGCTAATATAGAAAATGCCTGTAGGCTACAGTCAGCAGAGACAGTGGAACAATCTTTTGACATGGGGTGAAGGATTTTCTTTTGCCTGATTGACAGTGTCTTGCAAAAGTATTCATCCCCCTTGGCGTTTTTCCTATTTTGTTGAAAAAATTATACAAAACGCCCCCCGGAAAAGTGATGCGTGCATATGTATTCACCCCCTTTCCTATGAAGCCCCTAAATAAGATCTGGTGCAACCAATTACCTTCAAAAGTCACATAATTAGTTAGATTGCACACAGGTAGACTTTATTTAAGTGTCATATGATCTGTCACATGATCTCAGTATATATACGCCTGTTCTGAAAGGCCCCAGAGTCTGCAACACCACTAAGCAAGGGGCACCACCAAGCAAGTGGCACCATGAAGACCAAGGAGCTCTCCAAACAGGTCAGGGACAAAGTAGTGGAGAAGTACAGATCAGGGTTGGGTTATAAAAAAATATCTGAAACTTTGAACATCCCACGGAGCACCATTAAATTCGTTATTCAAAAATGGAAAGAATATGGCACCACAACAAACCTGCCAAGAGAGGGCCGCTCACCAAAATTCACGGACCAGACAAGGAGAGCATTAATCAGAGAGGCAACAAAGAGACCAAAGATAACCCTGAATGAGCTGCAAAGCTCCACAGCGGAGATTGGAGTATCTGTTCATATGACCACTTTAAGCCGTACACTCCACAGAGCTGGCCTTTATGGAAGAATGGCCAGAAAAAAGCCATTGCTTAAAGAGAAAAATAAGCAAACACGTTTGGTGTTCGCCAAAAGGCATGAGGGAGACTTCCCAAACATATGGAAGAAGGTACTCTGGTCAGATGAGACTAAAATTGAGCTTTTTGACCATCAAGGAAAACGCAATGTCTAGCGCAAACTCAAAACCCCTCATCAACCTGAGAACATCATCCCCACAGTGAAGCATGGTGGTGGCAGCATCATGCCGTGGGGATGTTTTTCATCGGTAGGGACTGGGAAACTGGTCAGAATTGAAGGAACGATGGATGGTGCTAAATACAGGGAACTTCCAGGGGGAAACCTGTTTCAGTCTTCCAGAGATTTGAGACTGGGACAGAGGTTCACGTTCCAGCAGGACAATGACCCTAAGCATACTGCTAAAGCAACACTCAAGTGGTTTAAGGGGAAACATTTAAATGTCTTGGAATGGCCTAGTCAAAGCCCAGACTTCAATCCAATTGAGAATCTGTGGTATGACTTAAAGATTGCTGTACACAAGCGGAACCCATCCAATTTGAAGGAGCTGGAGCAGTTTTGCCTTGAAGAATGAGCAAAAATCCCAGTGGCTAGATGTGCCAAGCTTATTGAGACATACCCCAAGAGACTTACAGCTGTAATTGCTGTAAAAGGTGGCTCTACAAAGTATTGCCTTTGGGGGGATGAATAGTTATGCATGCTGAAGTTTTCTGTTTTTTTGTGTTATCGTTTGTTTCACAATAAAAAATATTTTGCATCTTCAAAGTAGTATGCATGTTGTGTAAATCAAATGATACAAACCCCCTCAAAATCCATTTTAATTCCAGGTTGTAAGACATCAAATTAGGAAAAATGCCAAGGGGGTGAATACTCGATTTTAAACACCTATCAGCAACAGGTGTGGTTTTGTAAATATTGTGTATGTTTCTGCTTATAATTTCTGACAATTTGGTAGGTTATTTGTTAGTTGACTCTTCTGTCAATATGTGTTGCCCTAGAAGACTAAATTTACCCTTGCTCACTAGAATAATGTCATAGATCGATAGAATGAATGCTTCAATCTAGTTGACACCGGTAACATTTTCTGTCTTTTCGGATTCTTTCGTGGAGCAAAGACGTTTAGGGACCGGGATAAAATGCAAAAAAAATAAAAACCGGTTTCCAAATGACATGTTTCATGTTTCTGATAAGATTTCAGTTTGACTTGGATGCATATTTTATGTGGTTGAAATACAATTATTATGTTATGCTAATAAAGATAGATACCGCCTGTAGAGGTGCTAACTGCACATTTGCATTCTCTCAAAATTTGTCTTACATTTGGTGTATCATTTTACTGCAAGAAATGCTTGATTCTGAAGGAGTTGATATTAAGGCTATGTGAGAGGTTATAGACCTACAGTCAGTGTCCAGATTTCACTTTCCATTTAACCCATCTGAACAGTAGGCTAAGTTCCCTTGACGTGCCACAGGCCCATTTTGAAGACCCCGTCTTGTGACTCTGGCGCCTCACAATCATCACTGCTGTCATCCTCTGTTACCACGTCACCAAATCTTTCCCAAACATGACTTTTCTGGCCCTCCCTTCGCTTTATTTTCATCTCTCCATTTCATAGCCTTTCTCTTATTGAATTAAAGTCCTACAGTGTCCTTTCTCCTCCGTAGATGACGTTAACTTTTTCTGTGCGTTCCCAAAAGCATTTTGTTTTTGGAGTGTAGTCTATTTGGCGCCTGTACAGTTAGGCCCTAAAGCTAAGGCTTGTGCACCAATGCCAGATAGCCTAAAATAATTCAAGAAAATCCTCAATGTAGCTTATAAGGTATAAATTGCACAAGAATGATACATTTATGGATTTTTTTATGCATTGTTTTTTCTTTATTCAACCTGCCCTTCCTCCACACAATATATCCGCGGGGACTGCGGTAACCCACGCATCATTAACACACACACACACACACACATACACACTGTTGACTGTGCCGTTCTCTCCCAGGAGGTAGATGTCACTGTGCCTAACTATGAGATCATGTGTATGATCAGAGACTTCAGAGCCAGTCTGGACTACAGGCCTCTAACCACCGCTGATCTGGTACGTTTTATATCTATATCTGTCTGCTAAAACTGCTTAGGCGCAGGTCTATTTTCATAGAGTGGTGACACGTCTTTGTTGGCCACTAACTAAATCATGTCTTGTATGACATTGTTTCAACTTTCAGATCGATGAGGAGCACAGGATATGTGTGTGTGTACGAGCACGGCCCCTCAATAAAAAAGGTACACATTTCATCAATCTAACGCAGGCACACCAACTTTCGGGTTACATGGTCTTTTACATGCAGAGGTTTAGCAGCAGCATAAGCATCGCACTCCTCACACATTCTCGTGGAAACATGATTCCCCCCCCCTCCAGAGTTGACTATGAAGGACCTGGATGTGATCACCATCCCCAGTAAGGACGTGGTGATGGTCCATGAGCCCAAGCAGAAGGTGGACTTGACCAGGTACCTGGAAAACCAGACCTTCCGCTTCGATTACACCTTTGACGACAGCGCAGACAACGACATGGTCTACCGGTAAGTTTCCCTTCTCAACTCCCAAGAGGTGATAGCGTCTGGTGCTGAGGTACGTTTTTCAAGAACACAAATGATCACGTGTACTGGGACGAATTCTAACTGGAGATGTGTGTCTGTGTCAACACTCCCGTTGACATAACACAGTTTATTTGAAAGTGTGAGTTGAAAGTATAATATTGTAATTTAGAGTATCTTTACTGTGATTTTGGGTGAACTATCTTTTCAAGTCAACCGTTCATTCCCCATGTCCCCAGGTTCACCGCCCGACCACTGGTGGAGACCATCTTTGAGAGGGGAATGGCCACCTGCTTCGCCTATGGACAGACAGGAAGTGGGAAAACGCATGTGAGTGGCACCGATGATGATCACTTCCCGCGCGTGTCGGCTAACACTTGACCGCTAACTTGATAATGCTGTAACCTAGCAACCTGTATCTAGCAATCCTAGATAAGCTCACTGCTTTCCCTTTCAGACAATGGGAGGAGACTTCTCTGGGAAGAACCAAGACTGTTCTAAAGGGATCTACGCACTGGCTGGTACGAACACTACACCGTATCTCTCTTTCTCTCTTTAGTTCAAAACATGCTCCTTCTGCGTGTTTGCGTGAAGCTGTGTCTCTTCAGTGAAACCCTTTCTCTCTTTGCAGCGAGAGACGTGTTTCTCATGCTGAAGAAGCCAAACTACAAGAAGTTGGACCTCAATGTCTATGCCACCTTCTTTGAGATCTACAGTGGGAAGGCAAGTGGAGTCACCACAATAAATGCATCTTCAAACCCCCTATATTGAACCGTGAAGCCTGGAGGGTGGCGACTGTGTTTATGTGACCGTGGTTGTGGTTGTGGCTCTGTACGTGTTTGTGTTGCGCTTCTCTAGGTGTTTGACCTGCTGAACCGGAAAGCCAAGCTGAGGGTTCTGGAGGATGGGAAGCAGCAGGTGCAGGTGGTGGGGCTGCAGGAGAGAGATGTCAAATGTACTGAAGACGTCCTCAAACTCATAGAGGTTGGAAACAGCTGCAGGTAAAACCACAGAGGGCGAGTAGGAGGGAGGGGTGAAGTGGGATGGTTTAATTGACTGGCGTTAACTTATTTTAAAGATCTGATATGGATGTTAATCCTGCCAGTCATTTCCTGCTGCTTTACTCTCCCTCCCTCCCCTCTCTATCATCTCTCGCTCATCCTCCTCTTCCACCCACCATCTCTCGCTCTTTCCCAGGACGTCAGGTCAGACCTCGGCCAACGCCCACTCGTCCCGTAGCCACGCTGTGTTCCAGATCATTCTGAGGCGGCGAGGGAAGATGCATGGCAAGTTCTCGCTGATCGACCTGGCGGGGAACGAGAGGGGGGCCGACACGTCCAGCGCTGACCGCCAGACTCGCCTGGAGGGAGCCGAGATCAACAAGAGCCTGCTGGCGCTCAAGGAGTGTATCAGAGCCCTGGGTCGGAACAAGCCCCACACCCCGTTCAGAGCCAGCAAGCTGACCCAGGTTCTCAGAGACTCCTTCATCGGGGAGAATTCCAGGACCTGCATGGTGAGATAATACTGTACATACATCTCCTTTAAAGTGACGATCAGCAGTTGAAACAATAACAATGGCGTTTTCTCCGCCCCGTTTCGCTAAAAAGCTGAGGGGTGGGGCTGGAGAAATGTAACCATTCTCAAATTCATAGACAGATCTGTGGATGCAAGGACTGACCATCCATGATATCAAAATGAGAGTTTAAACCATGTTTTGAGGTTATACAGTGTTTGTTTACATTTACTTTGTTTAGAGTAAAACAAGCTTATATTTTGGGTTCTGATGGGGTACTAAACTTGTGAAGTTATATTATTCATAATTATATATATAATTAATGTATAAGTCCAAAAATGGATGTAGCTACAGCAGATTGTCCCTTCAACACTTCCTGGTCTTCAGAACTGCCTGGTTCAATGTTTATTTATCAAGCACCAACGATTATGATGATTTTCTAACGATGTAGTAACTGTTATTTCCCCCCACAGATTGCCACTATATCTCCTGGAATGGCTTCCTGTGAAAACACTCTAAACACTCTGAGATACGCCAACAGGTGAGACCACGCTGACTGACTGTCTACATCTCACCAACAACTAATTACTAAGACTGTTGGTTGATAAGGGAGAAGTTTAATTCAAGTTGTCATTGCAGAATAACCTTCCCCCCCCTCTATCACGTCTCACTCCCTTTTCTTGATACGAGACAAATCATTTACCCTCTAATGTATGATCAGACCTTATCCTGACGGGATCTTCTCGGTCGCTTTGTGTGTGTGTCTCTCTCTCCCCCTCTCCAGAGTGAAGGAGTTTGGGATCAGCCCATCAGACATCCCCTTCTCCCAGCAGCAGGGTGGTGGAGGGGGGAGTCGTGCTGAGCTCTCCCCCACTAATACCTACGAGTACGATGATTTTCCCACCTCTCCCACCAGGTCTCTCCTCTCTACTAATCTCTTACCTACCGTACTTACTTCATCTTCTTTCGTTCCTATGTTTGTGATCTCCACTAGCTCACATACAAACCCATCCTCTGCCTGTCATTTGACTCCAGTGAGAGGTTACTCCTAACCGCAGATCTACGATCGGATGAACTGTAACCTTATAATAACTATAAGGCCAGTCAGGCCATAAAGAAAATATCGCTCTGATCCTGGACCAGGGGTTAGGGGTAACTTTTACCTACGCCTTTATTTTTTACTCCTAAGTACCCCTTTCATTGACTTAAGTGTTGCTGGCTACAAACCTGCACGGCCAAAGAGTTTTTCAGCTTGTTTCCGGTTTTTTCTTCTTCATTTATATAATTTATTTAAAAGGTCCCGAACAGTCATTCTGATTCCCATGTAAAATAGCCTTTTGAGTGACTAAAATATCACCCATAATATTTGTTTTGAATAGAAATGCTTCAAATTGTAGAACATTTTATTTTTTTCTCGTGGCTAACTACCAGGAAGTTTGAAAAGACAGGCTAAGTGGACGGGGAGCTAATATTCATGAGCTCGCCTTGACTGACAGCTCTTTGAAGCACCTCTGTTAAGCAACTTGGATGCAGTGAGCAGTTTAGCAGTAAAATCATCTCAAGAATATTTGGTGATACACAAAGCAGCTCAAACGACATTGAATTTGCATCAATTATTTAATCATTGCATCAATGATTTTTATACATCTCCTGTTTGGCATGTATCTTGTGATATGGTTCACAGCAGCACTGACGGATGTGTTAAAATGACAACTGCGTCAGCGTTTTGAACGACCCCCCTTTTGTTCCATGCTGGCCGAATACCTAGCTAGCCAGTAACTAGCTAACACCAGACATATAAGTATCTTTGCCATAGATTAATAGGTTAAACTCTTAATTATGTTTGCTGACAACCTACAGATTTTGACACCAGTTGAGTAGTTATCTAGCTATATAAATCACGCCTCTCTTAAAATACGCCTTCTCCGATGTTGGTTACAAGGCAGTACTTATTTAAATTAAATAAGAGAATATCATGTTACCATTGGTGTATTAAAATGAGAGAGTAAGGGTGATGTCACCCTAAACCCTTATTAATCCCGCCGCCTGAATCCAAGTGTTTGACATGGTGGAGGGGACCAGTAACTTTATGATCAAACTTTATCAATGTAGAAGCGACAGTCATTTTTCACACTTTGATCTGATTTTATTCAAATATCATGCATTTCATGAAAAACATGATTTTGACTGTTCATGACCTTTAACCTTCAGTTTCAGTGTCATTGCTGAATTGTGGCATGCTTATATGTTTAACTCTTTCATACATTAATTTCAGAAGCAGTTTTTTGGTTTTTCATGTTTTTCTTTCCCAGCTTGTCCTTCACACTCCTGCCTAAGAATGACTCCATTCGTTCCCATTGTTTCATTGACTGTTTTAACCAATCAAAAGGTCAGATCATGCGGTCAGGGAAAACTACTAATGTGTGTGCTTGCGTTTGTGTGCGCGTACATGTGTGCTCTTGTGTGTCTGTGTGTGGTGTTTGTGTGCATCGACAGGGTGAAGGAGCTGACGGTGGACCCAGGGGTGATGATGGAGGGGCGGGGAGGACACAGCGTCACCCAGCTAGAGGTCCTGGAGGCTCAGTGGGGGGTCGGCAGCTCCCCTCAGAGGGATGACCTCAAACTGCTCTGTGAACAAAACGTAAGAAAACACACACACATACACCTACTGTCCAGTTACCCCTGTATAGTGCCCTCCACTAATATTGGCACCCTTGGCAAATATTAGCAAAACGGCCTGTGAAAAAAAAGGTATTTGCTGTTTATCCTCTTGGTCTTTCATTTTAAATATTTTTCTCAGAAACATATGTGCCACAATTATTGGCACCCCTAGAAATTCTCATGAGTAAAATCTAACTGAAGTATATTCCCATTCAAATGTTATGTTTTTAAGTTCACCTGAGTGATTAGGAACACGTAAGTGGTAAGCCATGACTTCCTGTTTCAATGGGGTATAAATATGAGGTGACACACAGGCCAAGTTCCCATAGTCATCCATCACTATGGGAAAGACCTGAGAATACAGTAATGATGTGCGACAAAAGGTTGTTAGCTGCACAAATCAGGAAATGGCTATAAGAAAATACCTTAAAACGGTTGAAACGCCCATTTCCACGATCAGGGCAATAATTAAGACGTTTAAAGCAGCTGGAGATGTTAACAATCGGCCTGGAAGAGGACGTGTGTCTATATTGACCCCACACACATTGAGGAGGATGGTTAAAGTGGCCCAAAAAAACTCCCAAGCATCACAGCTGGAGAATTTTTTTCATAGCCCGTTTTGCTCATATTTACCAAGGTTTAGTGGAGGGCACTACATACTGGCTTATACACTGATTTGACTGTCAAATAAAAAGGGTGTGGTTCTTCAGAGTATTCTTTTCTCTGTTCTCTTTTTTTTCTCTCCATCTCTCTTTCTTCTCTTTCTTTCTCTTTATCCTTCTCTCTCACCCCTCCCTCCATTGGCGTCTCTCTCTCTCCCCCTCTCCTCTCCAGGAAGAGGAGGTGTCCCCCCAGCTCTTTACCTTTCATGAGGCTGTGTCTCAGCTGGTGGAGATGGAGGAACAGGTGCTGGAAGACCACCGAGCTGTGTTTCAGGTACACACACACACATATAGTTCAGAGTAGGGCTGCACAATTAATCAAATTGCCATCGAAATTGCAATTTTAACATGTGCAAAATCCATATGGCAAGGGATCCATATTGCATACAATATGTTGAAATGCCATTCAGCTGCGTAATGTCCGTGTTTATAGTTTATTCCGTTTGTTGTCTCCTTTCTGCTCTTGTGGCTGCTTACCACACACAACAAGCCTTGCAACATGTCACTTGATCAGCACAGTTCCTTCTCCTTGCTGTTAGATTCACTAAGTTTTCATGCTGTTTTAGGTCAAATGCAGACAACAGATTGTTCCAAACAAGAACAATGCTTCTTTGCACTTTGCTTCTTAATAAACTCAGCAAAAAAAGAAACGTCCTCTCACTGTCAACTGCGTTTATTTTCAGCAAACTTAACATGTGCAAATATTTGAATGAACATAACAAGATTCAACAACTGGGACATAAACTGAACAAGTTCCACAGACATGTGACTAACAGAAATTGAATAATGTGTCCCTGAACAAAGGGGGGGTCAAAAGTAACAGTATCTGCTGTGGCCACCAGCTGCGTTAGGTACTGCAGTGCATCTCCTCCTCATGGACTGCAGCAGATTTGCCAGTTCTTGCTGTGAGATGTTAGCCCACTCTTCCACCAAGGCACCTGCAAGTTACCGAACATTTCTGGGGGGAATGGCCCTAGCCCTCACCCACAGATCCAACAGGTCCCAGACATGCTCAATGGGATTGAGATCCGGGCTCTTCGCTGGCCATGACAGAACACTGACATTCCTGTCTTGCAGGAAATCACGCACAGAACGAGCAGTATGGCTGTTGGCATTGTCATGCTGGAGGGTCATGTTAGGATGAGCCTGCAGGAAGGTTACCACATGAGGGGGGAGGATGTCTTCCCTGTAAAGCACAGCATTGAGATTGCAATGACGACAAGCTCAGTCCGATGATGCTGTGACCCTCCAAATCGATCCCGCTCCAGAGTACAGGCCTCGGTGTAACGATCATTCCTTTGACGATAAACGCAAATCCGACCATCACCCCTGGTGAGACAAAACCGCAACTTGTCAGTGAAGAGCACTTTTTGCCAGTCTTGCCTGGTCCAGCGACGCTGGGTTTGTGCCCATAGGCAACGTTGTTTCTGGTGAGGACCTACCTTACAACAGGCCTTACAAGCCCTCAGTCCAGCCTCTCTCAGCCTATTGCGGACAGTCTGAGCGCTGATGGAGGGATTGTGCTGTTCCTGGTGTAACTCAAGCAGTTGTTGTTGCCATCCTGTACCTATCCCGCAGGTGTGATATTCGGATGTACCGATCCTGTGCAGGTGTTGTTACACGTGGTCTGCCACTGCGAGGACGATCAGCTGTCCGTCCTATCTCCCTGTAGCGCTGTCTTAGGCGTCTCACAGTACGGACATTGCAATTTATTACCCTGGCCACATCTGCAGTCCACATGCCTCCTTGCAGCATGCCTAAGGCACATCCACGCAGATGAGCAGGGACCCTGGTCATCTCTCTTTGGTGTTTTTCAGAGTCAGTAGAAAGGCCTCTTTAGTGTGCTACGTTTTCATAACTGGGACCTTAATTGCCTATCGTTTGTAAGCTGTTTGTGTCTTAAGGACCGTTCCACAGGTGCATGTTCATTAATTGTTTATGGTTCATTGAACAAGCATGGGAAACAGTGTTTAAACCCTTTACAATGAAGATCTGTGAAGTTATTTGGATTTTCACAAATTATCTTTGAAAGACAGGGTCCTGAAAAAGGGACGTTTTCTTTTTTTGCTGAGTTTATAAATTAGTTCAGAGTAGGAGTTTCATTCTCTGTGTGTGTTCCCGTCTGTGTCCGGTGCAGGAGTCTATCCGCTGGCTGGAGGATGAGAAGGTTCTGTTGGAGATGACAGAGGAAGTGGACTATGACGTAGACTCCTACGCCACGCAGCTAGAACAGATCCTGGATCAGAAGATAGACATCCTCATTGAGCTCAGAGGTAATGTGGGATTCTAATAACCGATTCTAGATCAGAACTAAGCAATCATTAAATGAATTGTGATTCATGTCATGTTATTTGGAAGTAAGAAACAAGATGACATTTCATAGCATATGTTACTGATTATATCTAAGCCTCTACCTTCTCTTCCTTTCCATCCTCCCTCCTTTCCTCCCATCTCCCCTATTTCCCCCTCCTTTCCTCCCCTCTCTCCCCCTCCTTTCCTCCCCCTCCCTCTCCTCCACTCTCTCCCCCTCCTCTCTTCCCTCCTTTACGCCCCTCTCTCCTCCCATCTCTCTTCCCTTCTTTCTTTCCCTCTCCCTTCCTCTCTCAGACAAAGTGAAGGGTTTCCGTTCTACGCTCCAGGAAGAGGAGCAGGCGAGCAAACAGATCAACCCCAAGAGGCCTCGCGCTCTTTAGACACACACATTCAAACACACACGTGTACGTACACACGTCACTAATCTCAACACTTAACTGGAACCCTCTGACATTAAGGCTACTTGAGACTGTCATAAGCATGACATAACTGATGTCCTTAGCCATGGTCTCTAAAAGATGGTCGGGGCCCATTGCGGTACTGGGTTTTGGATATCTAAATGTGGGTTGTGGCCTAAAGCATTGTTTCATTTGTCCAGAGAGGCATATTGACATTTAAAGGCATTAAAAGAAATAGGAGGTCACAGCACAAAACATCTGGAAACAACTGTACAAGCAAATTATTTAGTAATTTGTTTAGACCTAAATAAGATCCATGCTATGATGTATTTTATGATTGAAGGATCATGAGGTGTTGCCCTATTCTCTATGTACAGGCTCTCATTGCTGCTTGTAAATATCCTCCATCCATCCATTTATCCATCTGTTAAACCGAGGACAGATTCTCTCTTATTTCCATGTATGTACATGGGTAATGTATCTATGTGGTGAAACAACTATTGACAGATTTTCATTTAAACAAAGATGCACCTTTTTATAAGACAAACTGTAAGATATGATCGATTTTACCTCCAGCCAATTTTAAGAATCAAAACAACGTATTTATTTAGTAACTTAACTACCGTCCGTATTCAATCATGCTCCTGGAGAGCTTTAGTGTGTGCAGGCTTTCTTTCCAGCACGAACACACCTGACTCAACAAATCAACAAGACCGTGATCAGCTGAATTAGATGTGTTAGTGCTAGGTTGGGGCAAAAGCCTGCACACACTGTATTCAACTCTCCAGGACCAAGAGCAACAAACACTGATTTAGTAGGAAATATATTTCTGACCACCTGTTCTGATCATGTAGCCTATATAGGTTGAGGAAGTGATAATGTGTTGGTCTGGGAGCCAACCAGATGCATGCATGCACAAACCAGCTGTGATTGTACTTTATTGGAGTTGTTGAATACTCATTTCTGTTTGGCTTGAAGGGCATTCTAGAGCGTGCATTATTTCCCCATAACACACGGTGTATCTGCACGGTAAAATTCAATGGCTATAGTTCATTCTTACGTGTTCTATGTTTGAGCTGCTTTTGGAAGCAAAAGTCGAATTGAAAACATTATTGGCATTGTTGAATTGGATTTTCATAACTGTAAGCTAGGACTGATGGTTTGTTGTGCTAAACTAGCGAGTATGTTTGTTTGGTTACCAAGGCAACTACTGCAGCTCTCTAGTAAAACTTGCTAGCTACTTCAGTGGATGTTGAACACATTTCCAGCGTCAAATTTGTTAAATTATAACCATTGTATGAAAGGGATAATAAACTCGAGCTCTATGCGTTCTCTGGAAAATAATGCAACTCCGTGGAAGGTCAGTTCCACTCCGCTAGCGCGTTATTTTCCACAGAACGCATAGCCCCTTGTTGATTATCTCTTACATAAACCTACTGCACACTCGTGTGCTACTGTACATAAATGCACTACTCTTTACGACCTTCTCCAACAGTGTTTTCCCAACCATTTCTTAGGCAAGGTGTGCCACCCTTCACGTCTAAAAAGACTGGTTGAAATGTTCAGTGGCTTCAACCTTCTGATGTTTTTGAGGGACATTGTGCCCCTCCTAAGAATATTGGGGAAACACTGTCGTACAAATGCTTCTAATGACTAGCTTGTATAAAACTGCTCTGTGTTACTTGCTAGGATAAATATTTATATGTACCAACCTGCCTCTTAACAAGCCCAGTCGCAGTTGTATCTGTCCGTTCTGTTTACAAGGCAATCAATGTGCTATTAACTGAAGAAATACCCTCGTACTATGAATCTTGTAAAAAAGTATCTTTTCTCCCCCCATCCCATTTTAAAGTTGTTTATAAAAGGGAATATAGAGGTGCAGATGTATAGTGATGAAAAGGACTGAGTTTGGACCTAGCTGCTGCAGTGTAACTAGAACTTGACTACGGTACCTTAAGATAATTGATGTGTGCATCAGATGTAACTGCCTGGCTTAAAGAATAAAGAACCACCTGACTGACTGCACCTTCTGCTGTATGTGTTCTGACAAGAATTATTCAGACGTTGACATCCTTACAGACCACAATCTCCAGTCACAACAATTGTATGTATTTTTTTTGGGGTGGTAGGCTAACTTTATTTTAACATATACAGTGCCTATAGAATGTCTACACCTTGGAACTTTTTTCACATTTTGGTGGTTTACAAAGTGGGATTGAAATTAATTTAATTGCATTTTTTTCCCATTGATCTACATAATACTCCATAATGTCAAAGGAACATAAAAAAAAACAGTTTTACAAATGAAATAACTAAAATATAGTGGTTGCATTAAGTATTCACCCCCTTTGTTTAGACAAGCCTAAATTAGTTCAGAAGTAAAATAACAACAAAAAGTTATATGGTCTCACTCTGTAAAATAATAGGGGTTGACATGATTTCTGAATGACTTCATCTGTCCCCCATACATAAACTCAGCAAAAAAACAAATGTCCTCTCACTGTCAACTGCGTTTATTTTCAGCAAACTTAACGTGTAAATATTTGTATGAACATAACAAGATTCAACAACTGAGACAAGTTCCACAGACATGTGACTAACAGCAATTGAATGTGTCCTTGAACAAAGGGACGTTTCTTTTTTTTGCTAAGTTGACAATATAAACTCAGCAAAAAAAGAAACGTCCCTTTGTCAGGACCCTGTCTTTCAAAGATAATTCGTAAAAATCCAAATAACTTCACAGATCTTCATTGTAAAGGGTAGAAACACCAAAAGAAAGATGCCCAGTGTCCCTGATCATTTGCGTGAATGTGCCTTAGGCATGCTGCAAAGAAGCATGAGGACTGCAGATGTGGCCAGGGCAATAAATTGCAATGTCCATACTGTGAGACGCCTAAGAAAGCAGCGCTACAGGGAAACAGGACGGACAGCCCTTGCAGTGGCAGACCACGTGTAACAACACATGCACAGAATTGGTACATCCAAAACATCACACCTGTGGGACAGGTACAGGATGGCAACAACAACTGGAATGCACAATCCCTCCATCAGCGCTCAGACTGTCCGCAATAGGCTGAGAGAGGCTGGACTGAGGGCTTGTAGGCCTGTTGTAAGGCAGGTCCTCACCAGAAACAACGTTGCCTATGGGCACAAACCCAGCGCCGCTGGACCAGACCGTACTGGCAAAAAGTGCTTTTCTGGCAAAAAGTGCTTTTCACTGACGAGTCGCGGTTTTGCCTCAACAGGGGTGATAGTCGGATTCCTGTTTATCGTCGAAGGAATGAGCGTTACACAGAGGCCTGTATTCTGGAGTGGGATCGATTTGGAGGTGGAGGGTCCATCATGGTCTGGGGCAGTGTGTCACAGCATCATCGGACTGAGCTTGTTGTCATTGCAGGCAATTTCAACGCTGTGCGTTACAGGGAAGACATCCTCCTCCCTCATGTGGTACCCTTCCTGCAGGCTCATCCTGACATGACCCTCCAGCATGACAATGCCACCAGCCATACTGCTCGTTCTGTGTGTGATTTCCTGCAAGACAGGAATGTCAGTGTTCTGCCATGGCCAGCGAAGAGTCCAGATCTCAATCCCATTGAGCATGTCTGGGACCTGTTGGATCGGAGGGTGAGGGCTAGGGCCATTCCCCCCAGAAATGTCCGGGAACTTGCAGGTGCCTTGGTGGAAGAGTGGGGTAACATCTCACAGAAAGAACTGGCAAATCTGGTGCAGTCCATGAGGAGGAGATGCACTGCAGTACTTAATGCAGCTGGTGGCCACACCAGATACTGACTGTTACTTTTGATTTTGACCCCCCCTTTGTTCAGGGACACATTATTCCATTGATTTTAGTCACGTCTGTGGAACTTGTTCAGTTTATGTCTCAGTTGTTGAATCTTGTTTTGTTCATACAAATATTTACATGTTAAATTTGCTGAAAATAAACACAGTTGACAGTGAGAGAACGTTTCCTGAGTTTGTGTCATGACAGTGTTATGCCAAATTGTTAACTGTTGCGACATATTATGACATAGTTACAGTATAACTTTAGACCATCCCCTCGCCCCGAGCGCGAACCAGGGACCCTCTGCACACATCAACAACAGTCACCCACGAAGCATCGTTACCCATCGCTCCACAAAAGCTGCGGCCCTTGCAGAGCAGGGGGAACTACTACTTCAAAGGTCTCAGAGCAAGTGACGTCACCGATTGAAACGCTATTTAGCGCGCACCGCTAACTAAACTAGCCGTTTCACATCCGTTACAGTTACAACCATGGGTGGGTTGCACCAACATGGTTTAAATTAATCTAGGATTAGAGCTAATCTCGGTTTTGTAATTCAAGGTTTATAATTCAGATGTGTTGCCCCACTTAATTTAAAATCTGGATCAGTAAATCTATGATTAACGGTTTAAAACGATTAGTTACATGTTACCAATATATGAGGTATTTCGTGAGTTGAAACGAAGTAGCTTGCCTACTTGACAAATGAGGCAACAAAGTTGCTGTTCCTTGATAAAATATTAACAATGTAATGTTAGAACTACTGCAACTCCATCGTGAAAGGTTCTCATGGGTTGGCTGATTTGAAATCAAATCTGTTATTTACCAGTACTATACTAGACAGAAAACGAATTCGTTAGCTAATGTTAGCTACTGTAGCTAGCTAGTTTATAAAGTAAGATAGCTCACATAGAATATTATGTATTATTGGCATTACTTAATGCTATTTAGCCATGTATTATTTGTCCGCTAGCCACCTGATCATGGCACGTCAAAGAAGTTCAAATTTCTCAGTTTATGAAAAAAAAACAATTGTCGGAGCTGATGGAGGAATTTGGTAACGTACTGAAGGATAAAAAGACAGACAACACCACTGTCAAAAAGAAGACACCTGGGCCATTTTATGCGACAAGTGTAATGGATCGACACGGATTAAAGAGAAGAGGGACCCACATCGAATGAAAGTGTGCTGGAAAAAAATTAAAACCAAAAAGGATGCTGCAGATGAGAGGCGGGTGCTATTTCAGACCGGAGCCGGAGGGGGGCCTCCGTCCAAGGGAATTGATCCTACAGTATGACCCAGAAGATATGCGAGATGATTCCTCAGCAGTTTGCCCCTCTCCATAACCCCTATGTTGACAAAGGACAACTTGACTCACCGATATTTAGTAAGCATAAATAACTGGTAAATATCAATGCCTATAATGCAAGTTAAAACGAACGTTAGTGCTACTTCACGACAGTGTTTCCGTTATCAGGCCCCTTACAGCATGTTGCATTACATTATCATTCGTACCAAGGCTGAGCATATCATAAACCCCAATTCAATTGTTGTACAAAATGGGCACGTAAATAGCCTACTAAATAATGAGTTAAAACTCAACAGGATTCAACCGGTCTCTAATTATTCTCTGAGGAACTCGTTCTGGTCTCTCCACAGTAGATATGCTACCATTTTATCAGTTAAACCACCTAAAGTGTCAGTTTAGAATTCATCTTTAATCTAAGTTTATATTTTTTAATTCATTGAGCTACAGGCTTAACATTTATCTAGGTTTAAAGTGAAAACTACTTATATTAGAGGAAGGATTTAATTTAACTAGATTTAATTTCAAACTAGGTTTAAAATTTGGTGCAACAAGATTAATAGATACACCTTGATTTAACCCAGTTTAAGAGTTAATGCATGTTGGTCCAACCCAAAGGTACTAGGTGTCAAGTAAAGTGTTACCCGTTTTTCAAGCTTTGCATCCCATATGCAACAATAATTGTCATTACAGAAATGTTTATGGAAGTACATACTAACACTTTGCAAAATAATGTTTTAAATGGTTCAAAAAAGTATTTATAGTCAGCCACCAATTGTGCAAGTTCTCCCACTTAAAAAGATGAGAGAGGCCTGTAATTTTCATCATAGGTACACTTCAACTATGACAGACAAAATAAGAAAAAAAATCCAGAAAATCACATTGTAGGATTTTTAATGAATTTATTTGCAAATTATGGTAGAAAATATGTATTTGGTCAATACTTTGTTATATACCCTTTGTTGGCAATGACAGAGGTCAAACGTTTTCTGTAAGTCTTCACAAGGTTTTCACACACTGTTGCTGGTATTTTGGACCATTCCTCCATGCAGATCTCCTCTAGAGCAGTGATGTTTGGGGGCTGTTGCTGGGCAACCCAGACTTTCTACTCCCTCCAAAGATTTTCTATGGGGTTGAGATCTGGAGACTGGCTAGGCCACTCCAGGACCTTGAAATGCTTCTTACGAAGCCACTCCTTCATTGCCCGGGCGGTGTGTTTGGGATCATTGTCATGCTGAAAGACCCAGCCACATTTCATCTTCAATGCCCTTGCTGATGGAAGGAGGTTTTCACTCAAAATCTCACGATACATGGCCCCATTCATTCTTTCCTTTACATGGATCAGTCGTCCTGGTCCCTTTGCAGAAAAACAGCCCCAAAGCATGATGTTTCCACCCCCATTCTTCACAGTAGATATGGTGTTCTTTGGATGCAACTCAGCATTCTTTGTCCTCCAAACACGACGAGTTGAGTTTTTACCAAAAAGTTATATTTTGGTTTCATCTGACCATATGACATTCTCCCAATCTTCTGGATCATCCAAATGCTCTCTAGCAAACTTCAGACGGGCCTGGACATGTACTGGCTTAAGCAGCAGGATTTCAGGATTTCAGGATTTCAGTCCCTGGCGGGGTAGTGTGTTACTGATGGTAGGCTTTGTTACTTTGGTCCCAGCTCTCTGCAGGTCATTCACTAGGTCCCCCCGTGTGGTTCTGGGATTTTTGCTCACCGTTCTTGTGATCATTTTGACCCCACAGGGTGAGATCTTGCGTGGAGCCCCAGATCGAGGGAGATTATCAGTGGTCTTGTATGTCTTCCATTTCCTAATAATTGCTCCCACAGATGATTTCTTCAATCCAAGCTGCTTACCTATTGCAGATTCAGTCTTCCCATTTCTGCAGGTCTACAATTTTGTTTCTGGTGTCCTTTGACAGCTCTTTGGTCTTGGCCATAGTGGAGTTTGGAGTGTGACTGTTTGAGGTTGTGGACAGGTGTCTTTTATACTGATAACAAGTTCAAACAGGTGCCATTAATACAGGTAACGAGTGGAGGACAGAGGAGCCTCTTAAAGAAGAAGTTACAGGTCTGTGAGAGCCAGAAATCTTGCTTGTTTGTAGGTGACCAAATACTTATTTTCCACCATAACTTGCAAATAAATTCATAAAAAATCCTACAAGGTGATTTTCTGGATTTTTTTTCTCATTTTGTCTGTCATGGTTAAAGTGTACCTATGATGAAAATTACAGGCCTCTCTCATCTTTTTAAGTGTGAGAACTTGCACAATTGGTGGCTGACTAAATACATTTTTGCCCCACTGTATACATATATATGTATTGTTGTAAGTGTTACATTGTAGATAAACAACAAAAACACAGACGTACTGAAAATTGATCAAGGCTTTATTTATTAGAATGTCTTGCTTTGTTTACTTTCTAACTTTTCAAAAGCTTCTCTTCAGATTTATAGCTCATGCCTACCTACAGTATGTA
Source organism: Oncorhynchus tshawytscha (assembly GCF_018296145.1). Taxonomy (NCBI): domain Eukaryota; kingdom Metazoa; phylum Chordata; class Actinopteri; order Salmoniformes; family Salmonidae; genus Oncorhynchus; species Oncorhynchus tshawytscha. The sequence continues at coordinate 8,602,640 of NC_056448.1, forward strand.
CATATAGACCTATAGATTATGCCATAAACTGAAACAATCTGAAAAAAGTATCATTGTATTTTAAGAAGCCAACAAAAGTCTCAATCCCCTGGGTGGAAATAAGGAATATTGACTTTGTGACTCATAACTTCAACACAGAAGGTGTCTAAACAATGTAATTATCTTAGGCAGCCGTTTGCCTGCAGATACAAGGCCGGGATTCGATCCAATCAGCGGTAGATCTGCGTTATAGCTCGCTTGACATTTAAAGGTAATTTCCAATTGAGGTGACATATGCAGTGATGACCATGAATGTGTTATACTCTCTATGAGCACAGGAACATTGCTTTTAATGTGCATAACCAATGAAGTGTGATCAGACTGAATATAGGCCTTGAAGATGTAACAGAGACACTACTAGCTAGTTTAGCCTACTCAAACACCCTGCTCAAACAGAGGGATGCTATGTTAGCTAGCTGGGTATGACTATTCAACACACCACTGGAACTCTTTGAAGTCAAGGTAAGATTTTGGTTTTACTCATTTATAGGAACCGGGGCACATTGATGTAACTGCTAAACTGCTTACTGACTGTACACTGTAATGTTACCGCATGATTGTAGCAGGTTTACTAACACATTAGTTATATTAGCTATGTTGACTATGACTTTACTTTAGCTAATATGGTGACACCGATGTAGGCAGTGTGTAGTGTTTATGATATGGTTTGGCTTGGAAAGGTTCTCGCCTGGTCTTCTACAGCTGATGTGTTGTGCATTGAAGTCCACAAACGAAGGGAAAAGGTGAGAGGAGGAGAGCGCATAGATGCGAGAAGGAATACAACGTGGCTGCTATGAAAGTGAACTGTGTTTACGCGATTCACCTCATCATATTGAGGAGTCTGGAGCCCTGGATGCTTTTTTTGACTGAAGACAGGCACTCCTCCACCGCCTTTTTTCTTTGAGTAGATATATTTTTTTAATAGCCTGGATGTTTTTAAAGCTGTCATAATCTGATATTGCAGAGTTAGTTTCTTTATAATTCTCTTTTTTGACAGAGTCGCAGCACAGCTGCAGGCACACTATTGTTTTCATAGGTATCACTTTACATAAATGTTGCTCTTATTACCATTACTATACACTGGATAACAGTATAAACATGTTACATATTAATTATTAATTCAATAATTAATTAAAAGTGTTTATTACATTCTTAGAGAAAAAAGTGCTCTCTGGAACCTAAAAGGGTTCTTCCCTGTCCATAGGAGAACCCTTTGAAGAACCTTTTTAGTTCCAGGTCAGACCCCAGTGTACTGGAACACAGACTGATCTTTACCTTATTCCACATTATGATTTCAAATCAAATGTTATTTGTCACATGCACCGAACACAACATGTGTAGACATTATCGTGAAATGCTTACATACGAGCCCTTAACCAACAGTGCAGAGTTAAACAAACAAACAAAAAATTGCTAAATAAACTAATGGAAAAATAGTAACACAATAAAATAACGACGCTATATACAAGAGGTACCGGTACAGAGTCACTGTGCAGGGGTACGGTTAGTCGAGGTAATATGTACATGTAGGTAGAGGTAAAGTGACTATGCATAGATAATAGACAGAGTAGCAGCAGCGTATGTGAAGAGTGTGAAGGAATGTGAATGTATATATATGTGTGTGTGTGTGTGTGTGTTAGACTGTCAGTGTAGTATGTATGAGTGTGTGATTAGAGTCCAGTGAGTGTACATCCAGATCGTGCAAGAGACTCAGTACAAAACATAAGAATAAATAATAATAAAATAAAAGGGGGTCAATGTAAATATTCAGGGTAGCAATTTTATTAACTGTTCAGCAGTATTATGACTTGGGGGTGGAAGCTGTTAAGGAGCCTTTTGGTCCCAAACATGGCGATTCAGTACTGGAGTGGCTGGAGTCTTTGACCATTTTTAGGGCCTTCCTCTGACACCTCCTGGTATTGAAGTCCTGGATGGCAGGAAGCTTGACCCCAGTGATGTACTGAGCAGTACGCACTACTCTCTGTAGCGGCTTGCGGTCAGATGCCGAGCAGTTGCTATACCAAGCAGTGATGCTACCAGTCAGGATGCTCTCGATGGTGCAGCAGTAGAACTTTTTGAGGATCTGAGGTCCCGTGCCAAATATTTTCAGCCTACTAAGGGCTTTGTATAGCCCTCTTCACGTCTGTCTTGGTCTGTTTGGTACATGATAGGTCCTTAGTAATGTGGACACCAAGGAACTTGAAGCTCTCGAACCGCTCAACTACAGTCCCGTCGATGTGAATGGAGGCATGCTTGGCCCTCCTTTTCCTGTAGTTCACGATCATCTCCTTTGTATTTCCCACGTTGATGGAGAGGTTGTTGTCCTGGCAGTGTCTCTGACCTCCTCCCTATAGGCGGTCTCATCGTAGTCGGTGATCAGGCCTATCACCCATCGTGTCATCTGCAAACTTAATGATTGTCTTGGAGTTGTGCATGACCACGCAGTCGTGGGTGAACAGGGAGTACTGAAGGGGACTAAACACGCTGTTTCCAGTTTCAGAGATTGTTGTAGTTCACGACTGTCTTGGTCTGTTTGGTACATCGAAAAGCATGTAAAATTCATGGCCATTTAGCTAGCTTGCTAGCTAGTTGTTGCTAGCTAATTTGTCCTGTGAGATAAACATTGGGTTGTTATTTTACCTGAAATGCACAAGGTCCTCTACTCCGTCAATTAATCCGCATATTCTTGTAATCTCTCCTCCTTCAGTCTTCTTTTTTGTCTTCTTCTTCGGACTTTATATGATGTGTAACGATCTGAGTGTAGTGGGTGAGGAGTCAAGCGCAGGAAGCAGAGAGTTCAGGTGAGTGCTATTTTAATGCACCGACAAACGGCGAACATAAGCCAACCCTCACGAACACACAGGGCGTAATGAACAAACAAATGCCCCCAAACAGGGGGACTTAAAACGGTCCAGGGAAAACCCTCAAAATGGGAAAAACACAAAACCCATAGACGTGCACACAAGTACACTAAACAGATGGTCACAATAATTAATCCCGCACAAGGAACTCTGCGGGCCGACTGACTAATAAAGCCTACTACCTAATTCAAAACAGGTGCACTCAATCAACACATAAGGAGGGGGAGGAAATAATCAGTAGCAGCTAGTAGGCCGGCGACGACGACCGCCGAGCGCCACCCGAACGGGAAGGGGAGTGTCCTTCGGTCGGAGTCGTGACAGTACCCCCCCCCTGACGCGTGGCTCCCACAGCGCGCCGACACCGGCCTCGAGGTCGACCCGGAGGACGAGGCGCAGGGCGATCTGGATGGAGGCGATGGAAATCCCTCAACATTGACGGATCCAAAATGTCCCTGGTGGGTACCCAGCACCTCTCCTCCGGACCGTACCCCTCCCAGTCCACGAGGTACTGCAGGCCCCTCACCCGGCGTCTCGAGTCCAGAATGGCCCGTATCGTATACGCCGGGGACCCCTCGATGTCCAGAGGGGGAGGAGGGACCTCCAGTACCTCACCGTCCTGTAGGGGACCAGCTACCACCGGCCTGAGGAGAGACACATGAAACGAGGGGTTAATACGATAATAGGAAGGGAGTTGTTATCGATAACACACCTCGTTTATTCTCCTCAGGACTTTGAACGGCCCTACACACTGCGGCCCAAGCTTCCGGCAGGGCACGCGGAGGGGTAGGTTTCGGGTCGAGAGCCAGACCCTGTCCCCTGGTACAAACACGGGGGCCTCACTGCGGTGGCGGTCAGCACTCCTTTTCTGCCATCCACTAGCCTGTTGAAGGGATTCCCGGACGGCCCTCCAGGTCTCTTTGGAGCGCTGCACCCATTCCTCCACCGCAGGAGCCTCGGTCTGGCTCGGATGCCACGGTGCCAAGACCGGCTGGTACCCCAACACACACTGAAAGGGGGACACATTAGTAGAGGAGTGGCGTAGTGAGTTCTGGGCCATTTCAGCCCAGGGGATGTATCTCGCCCACTCCCCTGGCCGATCCTGGCAGTACGACCGCAGAAACCTACCCACCTCCTGGTTTACTCTCTCCACCTGCCCATTACTTTCTGGGTGATAACCGGAGGTCAGGCTGACCGAGACCCCCAGACGCTCCATGAACGCCCTCCATACTCGGGACGTGAACTGGGGGCCCCGATCAGAAACGATGTCCTCCGGCACCCCGTAGTGCCGGAAGACGTGGGTGAATAATGCCTCCGCAGTCTGTAGGGCTGTTGGGATACCGGGCAACGGGAGGAGACGGCAGGACTTAGAGAACCGATCCACAATCACCAGAACTGTGGTGTTGCCCTGAGACGGGGGAAGGTCGGTCAGGAAATCTACGGATAGATGTGACCATGGCCGTTGTGGTACGGGGAGGGGTTGTAACTTCCCTCTAGGAAGGTGCCTAGGAGCCTTACTCTGGGCGCATACCGAACAGGAGGAGACATAAACCTTAACGTCCCTAGCCAAGGCGGACCTATCCTCTGTGTCGTAAAGGCGGGACAGTGCGTCTGCCTTCACGTTCTGGGAGCCCGGTCTATATGATAAAGTGAACCGGAATCGAGTGAAAAACATGGCCCACCTTGCCTGCCGCGGGTTCAGTCTCCTAGCTGCCCGAATATACTCCAGATTTTGGTGGTCGGTCCAGATGAGAAAGGGGTGCTTAGCCCCCTCAAGCCAGTGTCTCCACACCTTCAGAGCCCTGATCACCGCTAACAACTCCCGGTCCCCCACATCATAGTTACGTTCCGCTGGGCTGAGCTTACTCGAGAAGAAAGCGCAGGGGCGGAGTTTTGGTGGCGTACCCGAGCGCTGTGATAGCACGGCACCCACCCCAGCCTCGGACGCGTCCACCTCCACTATGAATGCTAGAGAGGGGTCCGGATGCACCAACACGGGTGCATCCGCGAACAGCGCCCTCAACCTGTTGAAAGCTCTGTCCGCCTCTGCTGACCATCGCAACCGCACCGGGCCCCCCTTTAGCAGTGAGGTAATTGGAGCCGCTACCTGGCCAAAACCCCGGATAAACCTCCGGTAGTAGTTGGCAAAACCCAAAAACCGCTGCACCTCTTTTACCGTGGTTGGAGTCGGCCAATTACGCACGGCCTTACTGCGGTCACCCTCCATCTCCACCCCCGAGGTGGAAATGCGATAACCCAGAAAGGAGACGGCTCGTTTGGAGGACACACACTTCTCAGCCTTGACCTATAGGTCATGCTCCAGCAGTCTACCAAGCACCTTGCGTACCAGAGACACATGCGTGGCGTGAGTGGCTGAGTAGATCAGAATGTCATCGATATAAACAACCACTCCCTGCCCGTGCAGGTCCCTGAGAATATCGTCTACAAAGGATTGAAAAATGGCTGGAGCATTTTTTAACCCATACGGCATGACGCAGTACTCATAGTGGCCCGATGTGGTACTAAATGTGGTTTTCCACTAGTCTCCCTTCCGAATACGCACCAGGCTATACGCGCTCCTGAGATCCAATTTTGTGAAGAACTGCGCTCCCTGAAAGGATTCCACTGCCGTAGCAATGAGAGGTAGTGGGTAGCTGAACCCCACTGTGATGGCATTTAGACCTCTATAATCAATACACGGACGCAATCCTCCCTCCTTCTTCTTCACAAAAAATAAACTCGAGGAGACGGGTGAAATGGAGGACCGAATGTACCCCTGTCCCAGAGACTCCGTGATATATGTCTCCATAGCCAACGTCTCCTCTTGGGACAATGGGTACACGTGACTCTTGGGAAGCGCAGCGTTACCCTGGAGATCTATCGCACAATCCCTTCCCGGTCGATGTGGTGGTAATTTAGTCGCCTTCTTTTTACTAAAAGCGATTGCCAAATCGGCATACTCGGGGGGGGAATGCACACTGTGGGACCCTGGTCTGGACTTTCCACCGAGGTGGCACCGACGGAAACTCCCAGACACCTTCCAGAACACTCCTCTGACCACCCCTGGAGAACCCCCTGTCTCCACAAAATTTTAGGATTGTGCCGGGCCAGCCAGGGAATCCCTAACACCACTGGAAACGCAGGCGAATCAATAATATAGAGACTGATACGCTCCCTATGATTCCCCTGCGTTACCATGTCCAGTGGGATCGTGGTCTCCCTGACCCTAATGGCCGGCTATCTAGGGAGTGCACGGGAAAGGGAGAATCTATCGGCACAAGCGGAACACCTAATTTAATAGCAAGTCCGCGATCCATAAAGTTCCCAGCTGCGCCTGAATCGACTAGCGCCCTATGCTGGGAAGAGGGAAAAAATTTAAGAAAAAAAATCAAGACAAACATGTGACCAACAGGGGGTTCTGGGTGAGTTTGGTGCTGACTCACCTGGGGTGATCGAGAAATGTTCCGCCTGCCATCTCGACTCCCAGACGGACCCCCCTAGCACCGATCGGCCGTGTGTCCTCTCCGACCACAGTTGGTGCAGAGGGAGCCTCCTCCTCCGGTACCCCTCGGCAAAGCCCCTCCCAACTCCATCGGAACAGGAGTGGAGGTGCTGGGTGGTGGAACACACAGGACCCTCTCCGAACGCCCGCGGGCAGCCAGCAGATTGTCCAGTCGGATGGACATGTCAATTAGCTCATCCAAGGAAAGAGCGGTGTCCCGACACGCTAGCTCCCTGCGGACGTCCTCCCGGAGACTACACCTGTAGTGGTTGATAAGGGCCCTGTCGTTCCACCCGGATCCTGCTGCCAAGGTACGGAACTCCAACGCGTAATCCTGGGCGCTCTCCTCTTCTCCTGCCGGAGATGGAATAGTCGTTCTCCCGCCGCTCGGCCATCTGGAGGATGGTCAAACACGGCGCGGAAGCGGCGAGAAAACTCGGGGTAGTGCTCCTTAGCTGAGTCTGGGCCATTCCAAACTGCATTTGCCCACTCCAGAGCACGACCCGTGAGGCAGGAGATGAGGACATTCACCCTCTCCGCTCCCGAGGGAGTAGGTCTGACGGTGGCCAGGTACAGTTCTAACTGGAGTAAGAACCCCTGGCACCCTGCTGCCGCTCCATCATAGACCCTCGGGAGCGTAAGACGGAGGGTGCTGGAGTCGGGAGATGGGGAGTCCTGAGGAGGGGGGGCCGAAGGTGGAGAGGGGAGACCGCTTCTCTCCCATCGGTCCATTCTCTCCATCACCAGATCCATCGCCGTTCCGATCCGATGGAGAACGGTGGTGTGATGTAGAACCCTCTCTTCCATCGATGGGAGGGGAGTGGCTGTTGCTCCTGCTGACTCCATTCCTCAGTGGTGCGGGATTCTGTAACGATCTGAGTGTAGTGGGTGAGGAGTCAAGCGCAGGAAGCAGAGAGTTCAGGTGAGTGCTATTTTAATGCACCGACAAATGGCGAACATAAGCCGACCCTCACGAACACACAGGGCGTAATGAACAAACAAATGCCCCCAAACAGGGGGACTTAAAACGGTCCAGGGAAAACCCTCAAAATGGGAAAAACACAAAACCCATAGACGTGCACACAAGTACACTAAACAGATGGTCACAATAATTAATCCCGCACAAGGAACGCTGCGGGCCGACTGACTAATAAAGCCTACTACCTAATTCAAAACAGGTGCACTCAATCAACACATAAGGAGGGGGAGGAAATAATCAGTAGCAGCTAGTAGGCCGGCGACGACGACCGCCGAGCGCCACCCGAACGGGAAGGGGAGTGTCCTTCGGTCGGAGTCGTGACATGATGGTTGGCAACCAACTTTAAGGTGCATTACCACCACCAACTGGACTGTGGACCTCTGTTTAGCTTTCAATCACCCACATGGGTATATGCTCCTAAAAACCAATGAGGAGATTGGAAGCGGGACTTGCAGAGAGTCAAGTGTCAAATATAGAACCAAGTTCTATTTTAGAGTTTTGCTATGTAGACGTTCGCAGTTTGAATGAAGTGATTGAATAACATGTATGCTTTGCTTTATCTTGGCCAGGTTGCAGTTGTAAATGAGAACTTGTTCTCAACTAGCTTAACAGGTTAAATAAAGGTGAAAAAATGTGTAAATGTATTTAGCAACGCTCGCACAGGCAATGTGGGCGGTGTGGTCAGCATGTTAGCGATCAACGCACCAGCTGTTGTTGACAAGGAGTCTTGCCGATAAACAGAAAACCCAGCTAACTGTACAATGTATGATCCAGCAACAACTCGTGAAACAGGATATTACAGTTTTTAATGTCCCGTTGATAGGATAGTCTCGAACAGAGCTCATCCAGCTTATTCTAACTTTGAACCTTGATCTTTGAACTTTATTAACCCTTAAATTAAATAAAGGATTATCTTCAATGTCATTATCTTTACAGTTTGTACACTTAACATTTTCCAATATTAAATTGAAATAGTAGGTTCAAAGTCAAACTAATAATCTGTCATATAATCTGATGATATAGTATTTATCTCCTTGAAGAAAAACACTTACCTATGAAGAAAATATTGCAGACTTTAGTAGCGAGCTTTCACGGTTGCATGAATAATTCACTTGACTGTCATCTAGAAAACAATTAAATAGGTATTACCAAACGACTTATATAGGAGAGATGCGGAAGAAAACTTAAGAGACAGATCACAATCGAAGGGTGGTGTCGTTTGCGATGATGATGATGACCATATTGTTATTTGGAGGACCTATGGAAGGTGTGCGTTTGTTCACATCTAGGTCCCTATTAAATCAAATCCGGTTTATACACTTAATTTTTGGCAAGCATGTTAAACATTGTTGTTCAATGTGAGCAAAGCATTCAACTCTTAACTGCCTAGATGTTACAGGTTAAAAAGTGGTTCTACAAAAGGACTACAATAATCCCATTCAATTTCACCCAATTTCATCATATAATCTACTATTGCTATGTAATTTAAAATGTATTGAAAACACAAAGTACAAGTGCAGATATGTTATTGTCCAATTGTATTTATTCCACAGTACAGACAATAATACATTGAGCGCTCACCCAGGAAGGGTAAAATGACCTATGAACCAGAGAGAGAGCGAGAGCGAGAGAGATAGAGATGAGTGAGGGAACTACAGTGCCTTCAGAAAGTATTCACACCCTTTGACTTTTTCCACATTTTGTTGTGTTACAACCTGAATTTAAAATGGATTAAATTGAGATGTTTTGGAGCTGGCCTGCACACAATACCCCATAATGCCAAAGTGGAATGATGTTTTTCAATTTTTTTTTTTTACAAATTCATAAAAAATTGAAAGCTGAAATGTCTTGAGTCAATAAGTATTCAAAACCTTTGTTATGGCAAGCCTAAATAAGTTCAGGAGTAAACATTTACTTAACAAGTCACCCTGTGTGCAATAATAGTCTTTAACATGATTGTTGAATGACTACCTCATCTCTGTACCTCACACATTCAATTATCTGTCAAGTCAAGCAGTGAATTTAAAACACAGGTTCAACCACAAAGACCAGGGAGGTTTTCCAATGTCTCTCAAAGAAAGGCACCTATTGGTAGATGGGGGAAAAATAAACCGACATTGAACATTCCTTTGCGCATGGTGAAGTTATTAACTATACCTTGGATGGTGTATCAATACACCCAATCACTACAAAGATACAGGTGTCCTTCCTAACTCAGTTGCCGGAGAGAAAGGAAACCGCTCAGGGGGCCAATGGTGACTTTAAAAAAGTTAGAGTTTAACGGCTATGATAGGAGACAACTGAGGATGAATCAACAACCTTGTAGTTACTCCACAATACTTACCTAATTGACAGACTGAAAAAAAGGAAGCCTGTACAGAATAATCCAAAACATGCATCCTGTTTGCAACAAGGCACTAAAGTAATAATGCAAAAAAATTTAGCAAAGCAATTCACTTTTTGTCCTGAATACAAAAGTGTTATGTTTAGGGCAAATCCAATACAACACATTACTGAGTACCACTTTACATATTTCCAAGAATAGTGGTGGCTGCATCATGTTATGGTTATGCTTGTAATCATTAAGGACTGGGGAGTTTTTCAGGATAAAAAAATTTATGGAATGGAGCTAAGCACCAGGAAAATCCTAGAGGAAAACCTGGTTCAGTCTGCTTTCCAACAGACACGGGGAAATGAATTCACCTTTCAGTAAGACAATAACCTAAAACACAAGGCCAAATCTACACTTGAGTTGCTTACCAAGAAGACAGTGAATGTTCCTGAGCGGCTGAGTTACAGTTGGACTTAAAGCCACTTGAAAATATTATGGCAAGACCTGAAAATGGTGGTCGAGCAACGATCAACAACCAATTTGACAGTGCTTAAAGAATAATGGGCAAATGTTGCACAATCCAGGTGTGTAAATCTCTTAGAGACTTAACCAGCATGACTGTAATCACTGCCAAAGGTGATTCAAACATGTATTGACTCAGGAGGGTGAATACTTATCTAATTGAGAAATATTAGTGTTTTTCTTTTTTACAAGTTTGAATTTTTCTTTCACTTTGACAGAGTATTTTGTGTAGATCGTTGACAAAAAAAAGACATTTAAATCAATTTTAATATCACTTTGTAACACAGCAACATTTTGAAAAAGTCAAAAGGAACTGTTCATACATAACTAAACATTGTACCCACTCCTTGTTTTGAAAACTAAACTTGGTATCAAAACCACCCAAAGAAGCAATTCTGATGTTGGTGGTGTTTTGAATAAGAGTGCCACATCAATTACATAACTATACTTCCTACAGACTTCTTTAATAATGCCTATTTGAAATCCAGACCTGCTACAAACTACAAAGGGAAATGGGTGAGATTGTAAGAGGTACAAAACACTATTTAATTTATGTACATGCCTGCAAATTCAAATATTCATTATATGATTATGCACTTATGTCAAATAAACTGCATATACTCAAAATGTACTTAAATTATTGCCACCTCGAACAATATATGTTACCATATATATATATACACATACATACATACCACACACACAGTGCATTTGGAAAGTATTCAGACCCCTTGACTTTTTTCACATTTTGCAAATTTATGAAAAATAACAAACATAAATACCTTCGCTATGAGACTTGAAATTGAGCTCAGGTGCATCCTGTTTCCATTGATCACCCTTGAGATGTTTCTACAACTTGATTGGAGTCCAACTGTGGTAAATTCAATTGATTGGACATTATTTTGAAAAGCACACACCTGTTTATATAAGGTCCCACAGTTGAAAGTGCATGTCAGAGCAAAAAAAAAAACATGAGGCATGAGGTCAAACGAATTGTCCGAGAAATTGTCAGAGACAGGATTGGGTTGAAGGGAAGGGTACCAAACAGTTTCTGCAGCATTGAAAGTCCCCAAGAACACAGTGGCCTCCATCATTCTTAAATGGAAGAAGTTTGGAAGCACCAAGACTGTTCCTAGAGCTGGCTGCCCAGGCAAACTGAGCAATCGGGGGAGAAGGGCCTTGGTCAGGGAGGTGACCAAGAACCCGATGGTCACTCTGACAGAGCTCCAGAGTTCCTCTGTGGAGATGGGAGAACCTTCCAGAAGGACAACCTTCTCTGCAGCACTCCATAAATCAGGCCTTTATGGTAGAGTGGCCAGACGGAAGCCACTCCTCAGTAAAAGGCACAAGACAGCCCACTTGGAATTTGCCAAAAGGCACCTAAAGACTCTCAAGACGATGAGAAACAAGATTCTCTGGTCTGATTAAACCAAGATTGAACTCTTTGGCTTGAATGCCAAGAGTCACGTCTGGAGGAAACCAGGCACCGCTCATCACCTGGTCGATACCATCCCTACGTTTAAGCATGGTGGTGGCAGCATCATGCTGTGGGGATGTTTTTCAGCGGCAGGGACTGGGAGACTAGTCAGGATCGAGGGAAAGATGAACGAAGCAAAGTACAGAGAGATCTTTAATTAAAACCTACTCCAGAGTGCTCAGGACCTCAGACAACGACCCTAAGCACACCCTAAGCACACAGCCAAGTCAACGCAGGAGAGGCTTTGGGACAAGTCTCTGATGTCCTTGAGTGGTCCAACCAGAGCCCAGACTTGAACCCGATCAAACATCTCTGGAGAGATCTGAAAATAGCTGTGCAGTGACGCTCCCCATCCAACCTGACAGAGCTTAAGAGGATCTCCAGAGAAGAATGGGAGAAACTCCCCAAATACAGTTGTGTACCCAATGAAGACTCGAGCTGTTATCGCTCTCAAAGGTGCTTCAACAAAGTACTGCGTAAAGGGTCTGAATACTTTTGTACATTTTATATTTCAGTTGTTTTTAAAAATGTTAATACATTTGCAACAATTTCTATTGTGTGTAGACTGATTTTAGATCCTTTTTAGAACAAGGCTGTAACATAACAAAATGTGGAAAAAAATACTTCCCGAATGCGCTGTATATGTATATTTACAGTGCTATGATAATCATAACGGCATTGTACTAATACAAAACATTTCCAATCTGTTCATGGAAATAATCAAGTAAAGCTTGTGTACATTTTATATTACTAATGCTTGAGTAAATGACATACATTTTATGTATACTGTATGTAGCTAAATATATTGGTCCCACTTTACAGTATATTAACAAAATGTTCAGAAATCTATGTATTTACATGGCAGCTACATAAGCAGGTACAGTGTTAATTACACCGTGGGTACACATTGTCAGCCTGAAATGCAGTCTGTTTGTGCATTACACTCGTTGCCACATCCATGGCATTTCAAACATAAAAAAATGGTTGGCATGACAAGGAGTTAGCACAGAACCGACTGAACACATTGTTATATAGTTCTCGTTATACCTGTTTATACTCCTAGTCGGTATTAGATAGAACGTCGCGGCCCCGACCGCCTAGGGGGAAACTAATCCAACCATCACCTTGGTTACGCCATTGGCTCAAAGCAAAAACGTGACCTTTTTCGAACACAATTTTGTCTTTGTCTACTTGTTTTTGTCAATTACAAAACTACAGTTAAGAAAAGTACAGCATGCCTAAAGATTACTTTTCAAAAATGAATGCTCCCAAGTATTTTCACTACTTAGAAAAGTGTAATATTGTAGGGCTTCCCTCATGCCCCTTTTCATAACAGCGCTAACAGCCACACGAGTAGTGTGCTAGCTAGCTAGATACCGACCGGAACATTAAGCTAGCGAAGACCAACAACACAAACAAACGGACTATACAGCTATAAGTAGTGAGTGGAGTTACAAACGGACTGTACTAAATGTCTTACCTGTGATTAAATGTTTTCCGTTTGTTTATGTTGTTGGTCTTGGCTAGCTTAATGTTCCGGTCGGTAGCTAGCTAGCACTCAGTCATCGCCTCCTAGCACCGTCATGAAAAGGCGCATGAGGGAAGCCTTACAATATTACGTATTTCTAAGTAGAGAATGCTAGGGAGCAGGCGATGTTGAAAAGCAATCTATAGGCATGTTGTACTTTTCTCAAATGTAGTTTTATAATCGACTTAACAAGCAGCCAACAATAATTGAATACGACTTAATACCGACTGGGACTTATCCATGGCGTTGTTGAATACTTGTTTCTGAATGGCTTGAAGGGCATTCTAGAGCATGCATTATTTCCCTATAACACAGGGTATATCAGCACAGTAGAATTCATTGGCTATAGTTCATTCTTACATGCTCTATGTTTGAGCTGCTTTTGAAAGCAAAAGTCGAATTGAAAACATTATTGGCATTGTTGAATTACATTTTCATAATAGCAAGCTAGGACTGATGGTTTGGTTAGCTAAACTAGCGAGTCTGTTTGTTTACCAAGGCAACTGTTGTAGCTATCCAGTAAACAAATTAACACATTCTTAGTGCCAAATGTGTTCAGTTATAGCCATGGTATGAAAAGGATAATCAACTCGGGGCTCTATGCGTTCTCTGGAAACATCTTCAATATTTTCCATAGAACACATAGCCCTTTGTTGATTATTTATCCTTGACATATCTACAAGGCATTGAACTATAATAACTATTCAGTCACACACGTGGCCCCATAAAGTAGAACATGTTCTGTACCGAGTGTAAAACTGGCATCTAATAGTACAGTACATGCAAGACTGCTACTAAAGTGGCAATAATTCTAATATTCTCAAATATAAACAATAGTTCTTTCTGGAATACATTTCAATTTCAAGACATACTATAAGGGTTAGTGGTTAACATAATTTATATATAACTACTGTATACAATATTGATGGCTAACCCAGTCTGAATTATTTTGAACACCACATATTACAGGTAAAATAGAAGGTTCATCAGGATGGAATTTCACATGACAAGTTCACAATCAAACATTTCTTCATTCTGAAGGGGGGAAAAAACTGCCTTCACAGAAGATAGGAAGCAATACAGTATTTTGTCAAGGCTTTGTAAAATGGTCCAGTTTGAAAAATAGTTTTGTTTTCACTATAAAATAATTGAACCTTTAACGGTTAACCTTTGTAAAGGGACAGCAGAAGTGTGAAGGGGTGGGACAGTGGATAAGTGGATGTTGTTAATGTTGTCTATACTCGTGCATGTTCGATAGATTGTCTCTGTCTGTGCCTTGTTGTGGTCATGCTACCCTGCGACTGAAACAATAATATTGGCAAAGAAAATACACACCTTCCACTGATTGTTGGTCCTCATCATAAACAAAACGCTACATATTCAAATATTGTTCACCTGAAAGATCCATAATAGAAATTAAACTCATGTTGCGTAAATAAATACCTCTCAACCATTATATTCTTACATATACAGTATCCTTTTTTACAGTATCTACACTGACAGACAGACAGACATATCCATGGATCATGTAGTCTGGGCTCTCCAAGCCTATAGCAGGAAGACATTCAGCTCATCATCACCAGACCACAGGGCAGAGGGGAAACAGTATGGCTGTATCCAATACCTTCCCTAGTGCCTTCCAGATCGTCACCTACAGCTCCAGTCTACATCCTTCATTAAAGTCGTAGTTCACTGAAAGATCAAAGTTTGTACGACTTGGTCAAACCTCAAAAGGGACCTTATGCAGCTGGATCTACACAACCAATGGTGTGGGACAGAGACTTGAAGTTACAACCTTTTTTATTTTATTTTTTAAATATATATAGGTCTGATCAATGTCTGACAAAAAAGAAGTTTATTTTGAAGTGAACTATTGCTTTAACTAACAATCATCACCTATGCTACTGCGCTTTAGCGGTGTCATAACAGGTTGCAATAAATGCAAGTTGGCAATAGTAGCATGTCCCTAGAATCAAAACAATATGCTAGAGCTTCCAAGCTCTCAAGTTATAAGTAAAAGTACAACCATAACCACATCCTATACAGCTAGCCATTATGTCCCTTAGATGTGGACAACATATTGGATTAAAAAAGATCTGCAAATCAGAAGTAATCTGATTGACATAGTTAAAATACAGTATAGAACACGTGCCTTTTCAACTAAAGCCACGCCGTCATGCTCTCAATGCAAGCCCCGACTCTTCTCACTCTACAAAGAAACGGTGGGGTACAGCCTGGCACATTAGCTTCCCACACCCAACAACTGTTTCGTTTTTTTGGCACGTTATTCTACATTATTCAGTAATCCTGACATTGAATAAATGTACACGAGTGTGTGTACTACTGCAGCACATATACCCTGCAATAATGAATCGTTTTTATGTCATGCACTACAAAAAGGTAACAATATGTAGCGACATGAGACGGTAACACGATTCTCCAACATAAACGAGTGCAAAAAACAACAACAACGAGGTTGAACAGGTTGAGATACTACAGCCGCTAGAAAGAGAGATTGTTGGCTTTGTGTGATTAGTAATGGGGATATAATTGAAGACGATGATAATACCTAACCATACAGTAGGGGCCAGGTATTAGATAACAGGTAGTATGAGAGTTAGGTGTTCATCTAAAATTCTCTGTACAGGTTGCCATAGCTTTAGTGAAAGCATTAGTAACCCTTTATTTTATAGTCCGATACCAGCTGGTATTTGCTAAGTAATAACATGGTATATTCTCTGGTACTTCAGATAACGAATCACAATTGGAAACAACTTGGTATCTGGTGGTGGTTATTATTAGGTAAAAAACAGGTAAAAAAGAAAACAGGATAGGGGAACTGTGAAATAAAGTGGAATCAAAGCATGTCTTCCTGCCTCTGAGGATGTCTGGCCATCCTGTCTGCTCTCAGAATGTTTACAACCCTTCTTCCTGTGACCTCATCGCCTGTCCTCGTCTGTTTGTTAGGAATCATGAAACGTCCCGCTTCTGTCCTTTGAATAGTGAGGGTTCGCTGAAAAGCTTAAATCACTGTGAAAAGCCTAGATCACTTTTAGTATCCAGACTGAAATGTAGTCATGTCCAATGAATAGCATTCATCACATCACTCAAGGAGGAAAGAGCTCTGAGCATCATAGGGAAGTCCACTGGAGTGTCACTGAATGGTGTGTAATGACAAAGGTTGATAGCTAAGAGGCACCGCAGGATGAACTGAAATGAATACCAACAGCATCATGCTTTTGGAAAACAGAGAGAGACACTGCTCCCCCACTGGTGGCTCAGAGGTATTGCAAGCAGATGGTCTGGTAAAGGGATTGCTGCTGTGTTCCGTTTGTTCAGCGTTTAAAAAGTGTCACTAATGTCTACTGTTATGACAAGCCTTGTCTAGCTCAGTCCTGGGATCCTTAGAGTCTGACGTTATAAATGTGTCATTGGGGTTTAAGGCCTGGAATGGCCCACAGGCCATGCTGAAAGACGTGGTACAGTACAGTAGCTACTCTGTTACGGAGTGAAAAGGACTGGAGCTGAGGTCAACGGTAGAAATCGCTGTGTAGTACCACACTGATAAAAGTAGAGAAATGACCCAGGAATAGACTAGAGGAAATTGTACATGTCATCCATAACCTTTCCCCTCCCTCCCTTTTGTCTTGCATCTCTCTCTGTATCCACCCTCTTTCCTTCCAGCCCTCTTCCTCTTGCTTTTCCTCTTCCCTCTCTCTTTCTATAGGGTAGTGGTGCTTCTCTCCTGGCAGTGTGAGGGGACTCGTTTTCTTATTGCCAGACACAACGGGGTTAGCGGGAAGGAAGGAAGGAGGTGTATCTCAGCGGATAGAGGGATAAAAACACATGAAGTTGTTGACTTGTTGCCATGGCTACAGACTGACCTCCAGATCACCATTTGAGTCTTATTTTTGTGGCTCCACTGTCCGGGCCTGTCCTGAGCTGGGGTGTTTGTATGTGTGCGAATTCCCATTGTCCTCTAGGTAGAGAGAGTACATTCAACCATTACTCAGACAAGGGTAGGCACTCCAGGCCCTCAGGGGGTGACGATTAAGGCTTACGATCGTTTGTTTTTAGTTTTAATTTATTTTATTTTCCAGTTATTCTCTTTTAGTGGCCAAGGTAGGTAATATAAAAGTCTTGACTGAGACTCTAATGCTACAGTATAAATGTAATTTGATCTTTACAGCAAAGTCAGAGCACCTCCCATGTTTCTGGCTTTACTTTTCACTCAACCAATCTCTTCTCTCTCTATTCCTTTCGTATCTATTTCCCAAGAGACCCTGCTTCTTCCTCTTGCTCACCCTCTTTGTCCCTTTTCCCTCCCTCTCCTTTCACTTCCTCCCTCTCACTTTCCGCCCCTCAGTAAACCTTATCCCACTTTCATCCCATTCTTTCCTTTCGCTCTCTCTCTTAAACATACTTCTTCCTATCTCCATCCATCCTCTCTCCTTGTCTCTCTCGGGGCCAGTCCAAAGATCATGGTGCTCCAGGTAGAGTCAGGCAGGGTCCCCTCCCCCCTGTAGCCCAGTCTGGTGAGTCCTATTTTGGGCTGAGTAATCCTCCTGACCCCTCCTTGGTGCTCCCGGTGCGGCCCCAACACCCAGCGGCTATACTCATACTCCTCTGGGTCCCCGCTCCTGCTCTCTCCCTCTCTACCTCGCATTGGCTCAGCGTGCGTTCCGTGCGTCCTGGTTGGCCAGGGGAGCAAGAGCCCGCCCCCCCAGTTGAGTTGATGGAGCGCAGGATGTGGTTGCGCTTGCGAAGGTAGTCCCCCCCGGCGGCACCCAGTCCAAAGCTTCCCTTACGGAGAACAATACGGGCGCTGGCGGTCTTGGCAGGACGAGACCTCTGACTGTACTCCAGCTGGGACAGATGGGACGCATAGCCGTCTGGGATGAACTGACAGAGAGGAGGGGGAGATCGAGAGAGGGAGAAAGAGGAAAAAGAGAGGGGGTAGGAATGGAGACGAGATCAGCTCAACCCCTCATCTACTAAACTATTCATCTATAGGAACACATTTGCGCATTCTATCTATTTATGAGTTGAAGTTGGAAGTTAAGCATTTCAACACTTTAATTGCTAACTTTTTGTTGGCGACAGTGCACTTTCTACCAGCTAGTTTGGTACCTGACACTGGCTGGACATCTTCTTGGTGGGCCGTCCCACTATGTAGATGTGTGATGGGGGCAGGCCTAAGGAGGAGTACACTGTGATATCCTTAGTAGAGCCGTACGCGGCAAATATCTTCATATGGGCCTGCACACACACACACAGAGAGAGGAATGGACTGTTAGAAACATTGTTGTTGTTACACTATATATATATATATATGACGGTGCCACGTTGAGTCACTGAGGGGTGTCCACATACTTTTGTGTGTGTGTATATATATATATATATATATATATATATATATATATATACACACACAAAAGTATGTGGACACCCCTCAGTGACTCAACGTGGCACCGTCATAGGATGGCACCTTTCCAACAAGTCAGTTCGTCAAATTTCTGCCCTGCTAAAGCTGCACCGGTCAACTGTAAGTGCTGTTATTGTGACGTGAAAACGTCCAGGAGCAACAATGGCTCAGCCGCGAAGTGGTAGGTCACAGCGTGTACAAATCGTCTGCGTTGCGAGTACAAATCGTCTGTCCTCGGTTGCAACATTCATTACCGAGATCTAAACTGCCTCTGGAAGCAACATCAGCACAAGAACTGTTCGCCGGGAGCTTCATGAAATGGGTTTCCATGGCAGAGCAGCCGCAAAGAAGCCTAAGATCACCATGCGCAATGCCAAGCGACAGCTGGAGTGGTGTAAATCTTGCCGCCATTGTACTCTGGAGCAGTGAAAAGCATTCTCTGGAGTGATGAATCACTCTTCACCATCTGGAAGTTCGACGGACGAATCTGGGTTTGGGGGATGCCAGGAGAACACTACCTGAACCAATGCATAGTGCCAATTGTAAAGTTTGGTGGAACAGGAATAATGGTCTGGGGCTGTTTTTCATAGTTCAGACTCCTTAGTTCTAGTGAAGGGAAATCTTCAAGCTACAGCATACAATGACATTCTAGACGATTATGTTCTTCCAACTTTTTGGCAACAGTTTGGGAATGCCCCCGTGCACAAAGCGAGGTCCATCCAGAAATGGTTTGTCGAGATCGGTGTGGAAGAACTTGACTGGCCTGCACAGAGCCCTGACTTCAACCCCATCGAACACCTTGGTATGAATTTGGAACGCCGACTGCAACCAGGCCTAATCGCCCAACATCAGTGCCCGACCTCACTAATGCTCGTGGCTGAATAGATGCAAGTCCCGCAGAAATGTTCCAACATCTAGTGGAAAGCCTTCCCAGAAGAGTGGAGGCTGTTATAGCAGAAAAGGGGGGTCCAACTCCATATTAATGCCCATGATTTTAGAATGAGATGTTCGACGAGCAATGTAGTGTATTTGTGACAGTAGAAACCTAACTTAAAAACACTAAGTCCCCTTACCCCAACCCACCCCGAACAACACACTTACCCGACCACAACCCAACCCAAGCCATACCCTAACCCCTACACCCTCATCTCTACCCCCCCCCCCTCCCTGCCCCTCTTACCTCACAGATGAGGGACTTGAGGAAGTTGGCCTTGTGTCTGAGGGGGTCGTGGACCAGGCCATCACAGAAGGACACGATTCCATGGGGGAAGTTATGCTGAGACAGCCAGGCCACCACACGCTGCTTCTGCATGTCTGGACGACCCGTCACATACACTATCAGATAGCCCAGGTCCTGCCAGTGTCTGAAGGGAGAGAGAGAGAGTTAGAACAGGCTGTGGGTGAGCAGGTGACATCCCAAAGAGTCTGGTGTATTATCTATCTATTAAGTTATTCATTTGCTGATTCACAACTTGTACTCCACATTAGGTAGTGTGACTCCTGGTCAGGAACATAACAGTACATCAAATACAAATCATGATAGAATAAGACCCATCGTGTTCCTACCTGACCACGTCCACAGCTCCAGCCCTGACCTTGGGGTCGCTGCCCATGATGGACACGCTGGCAGCAAACGAGCCGTCGATACTGAACACTACAAAGTCTGTTCCCCGCGGCAACACCGTCAGGTAGCTGTCCGCAAACGTATGGTCACCCCTGAGAGAGGGAGGAGAAACGGGGGAGGGGAAGGGAGAATGTGTGGCAAGGTGGGAACACATAATTCAACACTTGTTCTCACACTCAAAAACACCCACCGAAAACAAGCAAATCAGGTATTTCAAGGGTTTCAACCCATAACCTACCTGACGACCAGCTTGACAGGATAAACTCCAATGCCCAGCCTTTTGCTCTCTGGGATGACATAAGAGATGCGTCCGCTGCTATTGGTCAGCTCGGTGTCAAAGTACACCCACTCTCCTGAGGGGGGCTGGGTCATGATGTGGATGTCAATCTGGGGGGCAACAAGAGGAGGTTACACATAACAGTAATCACACCACGTCTGTATATTACATCAAATAATGACTGACTTGTCCATGTGTTCCATTGACAAACAATACATTATGCTCAAATATTGAGTTGGATGCAAGTGTCTCTCAGTTGCAGAACTGACGTTTGTTCCACAAGACAAGTTGGCATCAATGAGTACGGCTTTACCTTCTCCCCAGTGAGGGTGACCATGTCCAGAGGTCCGTACATGAAGCGTCCCATCACCAGCTGTGTTCCGTCCTCAGAGAACACCGCATCGTTCACGCGGTGGTTGGCCGTCACGTTCTACACACACACACACACACACACACACACACACACACACACACACACAGACGTTTACCGCGGTCAATACCTCTGCAACTTGTCGACAGAAAGCCTAAAAAAAGGGGGGTTAAGGAAGTGGTCTGTCCTCACCCTGATCTTGACGTGGGTCCTCTTGCGGATCCACTTCTCTCTGGGTTTAGAGGGCTTGAACTCGGTCACCTCTTTACCGTCCAGCTCCAGAATACTCGAGTTCTCATGCCTCATCACCTGGAGGAACAGACAGGGATGATTACATAGGCATTCATATAGCGTTCACCAGCCCAATAGGAGGCTATGCCATGATATTTGGCGACCTATATTCATATGGTCTTACCTCTCTGAGTAGGAAGGAGACATTGTGAGTGTACTTCCAATATGATGTATGGAAGAGGTCTATGAACATTCATAAGCATTCGCATGAAATTCATAAGCAGTTCTCTAGTTCTCTCTCTGTCTCATCCTATATTCAGGAAGGGCCTTTTCCCCTTTATTCAGATCACACCTGCTCACTTTCGGTTGTTTGAAAAGGAAATCATCTCCAAAATATCTTTATTTTTTAAACAAGCCTTAGAAAGTTGGTTGCAATTTCAGTTTAATTCACCTGAAAGGACGGAACAAATAGTACAACAAATATTGTGGTTAAATTCAAATATACTAATTGATTAAAAAAACTGTATTTATCGAAGAAATGTTTAAAAAAGGTATAAATTTAGTGAATGACATCATAAATAGGACTGGTGGAGTTGTCACACATGTAGCTAACACAGACATATGGAAATGTCTGCTCTGCCCAAAATTACAACCAATTATTTGCAGCTTTACCACAAAAATGGAAGAGGCAAGTAGAAGGGGAAAAAAGTAAGGAACTTGTATGTCAGCCCTGTATTAAAGAACATAAATGGTTAAAGAAAAGTGTGATAAATAAAAACATATACCAATTTCATTTAAGGACCAAAGAACTGACCGCTGTGACATATAAATTGCAAAATAGTTGGGAAGAGATTTTCGATGTACCCATTCTATGGCACATGGTTTATGAATTGATACGCAAAACAACGCCGGTTTCAAAACTTCAAATTTTTCAATATAAATTACTATACAAAATTCTTGCAACTAATAGAATGTTATATATATGGGGGATACGATCTTCCCAGCTCTGCAGATTCTGCTGTGAGGAGGCAGAGTCATTAGATCATTTATTTTGGTATTGTCCATATGTAGCTCATTTTTGGTCACAGGTCCAGGAATGGCTGAAGAATTGCAACATTTGCCTAGAACTAACACTACAGATAGCAATACTGGGTGATTTGAAAAGCCATAGTCAATCAATCAATAATATAATAATTGTTTATTTTTAATTTACAATCTGTAGAAGCTATGAGAATAGGAAGGTTCAATTATTTTGTGAAGCATCACAGCACAGTGATATATGGCAAGTAGAAATCTGAAATGGATGATGTTGAGAGACCAATGGGAGGGGTTGAGTGGAGCTGAAGGGTGGGACTAATAACAAGATAAACAATGTAGGGCATAAGGGATCTGTAGAATGTATGTATATAGGTTCGGAGCTTTTGTGAAATAGCATAGTTACAAATAGAAATCAAACTGGATGGACATCAGAAACAGAGGAAGGACTAAGAACAAACAAGCGAGAACTATTGTAAAGTTGACTGTGTCTGTAGAGTGTGTATAAGATGTATGGATTGAAGGTAGAAGCAGAAGTGTTTATTAGTTTACTCCAATTGGGGGATCGGCGGAAGGGTTTGCGGGGAATAATAATAAAGGTATATTCTTTTAAAAAGTATGTATGTCTATATAGGTATGTGTATGTATATATGTGTATATATTTGCATGCGTGTATGGATATATATATTTACCCAAAAAATATGGGGGATTGGAAATGATGCAGACAATTACATTGGAAGCAACATTCTTTCCGCAATATTAAGCTGATCCACCCTCAGAAAAAAAAAAAAAAATTCATAAGCAGTCATACCTGTCTGAGTAGGAAGGAGACGACGTCAGTGGACTCCCAGTACGACGCATGGAAGAGGTGAGGCAGGGCTACAGTGGGGAAGGCTGTGAGGGCATCAGGACAGTACAAGGCAAAGTCCATCCTCTTACTGCCCCACCACCGAGATGCAACTGAAGAGAAGGAGCGAGAGAGAGAGAGAGACAGAAAGAGAGAGAGAAGTCTGACACATAATCACAGTAGAGAAAAGACGACAGGGTTTGTAAAAGACGTCGATGTGTATTTCTGGTCAATGACAGTTCCAGACAAAAAGGGGTTCCACAGTAGAGGGAAGTGTGCTCATCCAGAGATTTACAGTCCAAGAGAGAGGCTCTATAGTACAGACGGAAAGTCACAGGTCCACACTGGAGTAGAATGGGGTGTCAGGGGCAGATTGAACTGGAGCAGAGGGCCAGTTTTGATTTGAGGAGGGAGAGGGTAACATACACAAGATCAGTGGTCCCTCTTTTCAATCCCGGCTAAAGACTGGGTCCTTGATTGAGGACTTTGGCATAACTCCTGTTTGGGAAGCACTGCAGTACATTTAGGGTACAAGCTGTAGAGGAGAAGAGAAGGGAGAGGAGCTGTAGCACTGCAGTGGTTCAGCTGTAGCTTGAAGGAGACCAACGACAAGGCACACAGATGGGAGTCCTGGGGGAGGGGGGGTCACACAGGATTCAAACCACAGTACCCAGACTACCTTGCTCGACGTCCATCAGCGTGTCTGGCGACGGGGGGTCAGAGTTCGTATCGGTGATGTCAGACGGCAAGTCTGAGGAGACATCAGAGGCAGTGACGTCAGCGGTGACGTCGTCGTCACCCTGGTCTGAGTCCGTGCGTCCGTGAGTGAGGAAGGGTCGGATCTTCTTCCTGGCCCGCGGAGAGGGGCTTCTCGAGGGGAGTTTAGGAAGCGCTAGCTGGGAAAGGAGACCCAGCTTCTTAGACGGGCTGCTTTGGTATTTAGTAGCTACGGAGGAATCAAGGGTTGAAGAACGACAAAACAGTGTGTGAAAAATGTCAGAGAATTTATGTTGTCATCTCCCTGAGCCACAGACACTGCTGTTAAATGCAAAAAAGACAGATATATCAAACAGTATAAAGTCCAGTACTGACTGTTGGTGATGTTGGAGGCGGTGTATGAGTCGGCCATGCCTGACACCTGGCTGGCGATGCTGGCCTCGCTGGACCTACGGAGGCCCCTGGGGTGGGGGGGTCCGGTCAGCGGGGAGGACGGGTACTGGCTGTCCACAAACACACCACAGTGGGAGTGGAGCACGTCAGCTACGGAGGGAGGGAGACACGGGAGAGAAAGTGTGTGTGTGACAGAGAGAGGGAGGAAGGAGAGAGAAGTGGATTGATCAAACAATCAATCAATTTAATTGTATTTGTATAAAACTTTTTTACAAATACAAATGAAGTGCAAAGAGAGAGAGAGAGAGAGAGAGACAGAAAGTGATACAGACAGACAGATAAACAGAGAGCGGACAGGGCAGCAGACAGACAGAGACAGAGAAAGGGTACACACTGTCGTTGAGCTGTGCGGCCTGTTGGGGCCAGTTGAGTACAGGGACGGGGATGGAGGTCTCACTGACGCCCCCCTCCTGGTAACGCAGGGGTACTGACTCCAACAGGAGCTGGGGGTTACTCTGCATCGTCTCCACTGGGGGGGAGGAACATGTGGGGGAGAGAGATAGGAAGGGAGGAGGCAGGAGAGACACGGGGGGTGGACAGAGAGGCAGAAATAAACGGACGTAACTACAGAACAGACATGGACTAACTGACATACAACAGTATGCTCCCATAGTACATTATACCTGATAATACCTGGACACAGGTATCGCACTATGAGAGCATATGGACAAAGCACACAGCGAATTGAGTGCATCCTTTTTGGAGGAGAGATATCCCGGAGGCATAAAGGAATAGTTTAGTGGGCGTGCATGTGTATCGAGCCTCACCCAGCAGAGCCGAGTGCCCGTCCCCCAGAGGGAAGCGTTGGTATCGGGGGACACAGAAGGGGGGCAGCTGGTGAAACCTCTTCTCTAGGAGGGGCTCCAGGCGGGAGGCAGAGGGGTCCGCTGGATGAAACAGGTTATACACCTGCTGACAAGCTGGACGCAACGCTGAGACTGGAGAGAGACAGAGAAATAGAAAGAGGAAAAGAGAACACGGTTATTTACATACAGGAACAGCTATCGGAGTTCCTTCCAAAGCTCACATATTGAAAACCATTGGACCAAACTATGGAGGATACTATGAACAACTTCCATCAAAGCTGCTGGTCTCGAGGGTCCAGAAGTGACAACTGCTGACGAACACGTCTCTGGAACTCCATGGAACCCCTGGAGACTCCATGTCACAAACCCCTCGGTTTCCTCTGCTGCCTCTCAGCTCTTTTTCTAAACCTCCTATTTATCCCCTGTCTCATCATCTTAGTTCTTAGTTTACTTTGGAACATGTGTCTTGAATGTCATCCCTTGATGTCACAGCCAATGGACTTCTGGCGTCAGAGATCTAAAACATGACTTCTAACCTCTGAACTCCCATGTTAACTCACTAAGGGATGTCCTGGCAGAGCCCGAACCCCACAGCTGCAGGAAAAGACACTGTCACCGCACAGATGCCGAGTAGCTTAGTTTACAGCTTCTCACTAAATGTGAGACTTTCTGTACACATATACAGTAAATACAATTCTGAAAAGTGGCAACTTTGCTTATAGTCTATTTCTGCTTTAGCCAACTCCTTAAAAGGCCAACTCCATGCATGGCAAAGACTGTTGGCTGCAGTTGGAATGTAGCCTATAATCTACAGTATATAGTCTAGTATAGTCTACTGGATACTGATTTCAATCTCTGATGAAGGTGTTCCTCACCATCTATAGACGGCACAACAGTCTTCCTCAGTGCCAGCACCAGACCCAGAGGAGAACCAAAGAGGAAGAAGTCTGCCACCTCGAAGTCCAGCCTCCCTAGCGCCCCCCCTCCCTCTAGCATGGTACTGCTGCTGGAGCGCCTCGAACCCGGGTCTGTTCTCAACACACTGCTGTGGAGACTGGAGAAACAGAGGGAAGGAAGGGGGGTAGAGATGGAGAGAGAGAAAGGAGGTTACAAAAAAGAGGGGGAAGAGTCAGCCGACAGGTGTAAACAATAAAACATTTACATGGGCAAAGTGAACATTTGATAACAATGACGGTCATTGTCGCTATACTGTCTGTCTGTCTGTCTCTCTCTGACCTGGACAGGAAGGCCTGGTGCTGTTTGATGGTGTCTAGTTCGTAGGTGGAGGAGTCACTGCGTTTGCGTGGCAGCATAGTCTTGGGGTCGTCAGGACCTAAGCTGCGAGGGATATCGATGTTACTGCGACTAAGATGGCGACTGCCCTCCAGAGACGGAGAAGATGGAGAGGACGGAGAGACACTGTTTATTATGATGCCTGGGGAGAGGAGGTCTGTGTCCTGGAGAGATGGAGGGCAAGGCGGGGGAGGAGAGAGAGAGGGGGGAGGCACATATAGTTAGTAGCAGTCCGATTTACAGCACAGATAAAGGAGGGAATTTGGGTGCAACTTAAAGGACTAGAGGAAGGTACCTGTACGCTGACAGTGCTGCCTCGTCTGCTGCTGTTCTGGCTCTCTGAGACGGTGACGTTACTGCTGCACAGAGCATCAAACCCTAGGATACCACCTACACAGTCCCCGATCACACACACCTACAGGAGGAGAGAACGCATGCCTTTAAGTTCAACATAGAGAAAATAATCCGCAATAGCTGTCAGAAACATCTGGGACCTCGAAACTTTGACTCTGGTCCTCTGCACTGACCTGTCCGGAGAAGGATGTCCCTTCCAAGGACCTTAAGAAGTCCCCATACACCTGATTGGCTCGTTGGATGACGGTAGCCACGGCATCCTGGTACTGGGGAGCGGAGGTGGCCAATAGAGGCAGTGCAGCTAGAGGGATGTGGTCCTGACTGTTGGAGAGGCAGCCCTCATCATAACTATAAGGACTGAGACTGGTCAGGAGAGATAGAGGGTTAGGGTATGTGTGTGTGTATATGTGTGTGTGCGTGCGTGTGCATGTACTCACTTGGACACCAGGGAAAAGGCGTCGGCACACACCGCAGGGCAAGGGACCACACGGATGGCGATGCGTCCTAGGGCTGCTGGGTAATGGACCCTCATCACTGTCTCAAACGCTCCGGTCAGAGTGTTGACGTCCGCCTGCTTACTATTTGGCTCACCTGGGAGTAATTACGAGTAAATAGTCATACAATATTGTTACATTGTCTATCCAAGAACAAGCAAAGTGATGATGACTGTAAGTGTTTGTGTTGGGATGTTGTATACCTGCTCCAGTGTCTAGGATGTTACCCCCGTGAAGCACCAGGAGGAGAACGTGGATCTTTGAGGGCGCCAGACACTGCCGAGATGACCCATCCTACGGGAGAAAGAAGGGCGGTCGTTGATTAGTTACCAATACGCAGTGACTGTGAAGGGGTGAAATCATGGGAATTAAAGTAGAATAGAGAAAGAGACCATTCCAATTGGAGTTCTATCAGAACTGAAACAACATCTTTTCACAGCCTACAGTAACACAACATCCGACTGAAGGCTACAACACCACCTCTGAACCACAGTGCACTGTGGGGCTGGGACTAGGGGGTCAGACTTAACAGCTGGTCGTCTGCGGGACCCGGCAGTGGAGCGACGTCTCCGTTTACTAGAGACGTGACGCTGGACACAGAGAGGATAACACACTGAGATGCTGCCTGTGTGTGTGTGTGCGTGTGTGTGTGCGTCAGAGAGACGTGCTGCTGCATACAACGAGCAACAACAAACACTGATATAGTATTTACACGTGATCTACTATCCCCGATAGACGTTACTCTGTGATGTTCTCCCTCCACCTCTGGCTGTCATTAGGACCAGATGGGATCAAAGCATTCTCAAACTGACACACAACTTCAATAAGCCAACTGCTACAGTACTGGTTTGACTGCAAACATTGCTGTTAATGTATTGTTAAGAAATGTTGTTAAGAAATGATGAAGCTATAGTCAGTAAACTTTACTTGGCTACTCTCATACATTCTTCCTACTGCTATTTGTCGATTTGGATCCCCATTAGCTTCTGCAGAAGCAGCGGCTACTCCTCCTGGGGTCTAGATGAGGAGGTGTTACATTGGAAGCGTACCTCAAGGAGTCTCTCGTCACTACTGGTTGCGGCATACTCTTCACCCGACTGATAAAGATTCTCTGTAAACACACACACAATTGTTTTTCATGAAACAAATTAACTTCCTGAAGGACGATATAGGACATGAAGATCTGAAATCTTAATGACGAACGGAGCTTGTGTGCGTGTAAAGTATGTGTTTTGATTTTGATTTGACTGGGATCCCCATTAGCCGGCGCCAAAGGTGACAGCTAATCTTCCTGGGGTCCGACACATTACAAAAAATATATTATAGACAGAAATACTTTACAATTGAGATACATTTAAAAAATATTAACCTAGACATTACAGACTTACTACATATACATTTGCCTTAACTAGGTGTGTGTGTTGTCCTACCCTGGCCCTCGTCCGTCTCTGTAGTCTCCATCTTGTCCATTAGGTCGTTGGAACTCCACTTGGTCATCTCCTTGGCATGTAACAGCATCTCCTCATCCCCAGAGAAGTCCTCTGAGGAGACAGACATCAGTAACAGTTGTAATAACATGTAATAACAGTCACAGAACCCCAGTAAGTAACAGCTGATGTAGTAACTGTAATAGCGGTCTGGAAATAAAATGTCATAGCAAACCGTGAGCGTCAAAGAACTCGTCGTCCGTGCTGTCCTCGGAGTCACGAGCGATACTCTGCATCCGCCACTCTGAGATGTTCTGGTGGACGGGGCTTCCTGTGTGGACAGGAAATAGGAAATAGAGTGAGGGCACTATTCTCTGATGCTCTGGGTTGATTTGAGACTTTGGGACTTGGTAATTATTGAACAGAGAAATGCATCGCCCCACTCACCTCCTCTCTTCGAGGATCTATTAGACGACTTGGACGAAGTCGACCACTGCTTGGTGAGCTCTCCACGCGTCTGTAATGCATCTCCCAGCCCTGTCCGTCCTGCCTCCACCTCTCCCCCCTCCCCCAGGGCCTTCACTCCCTCCTGGTCCTGGTCGGGGGTGGCAGAGGTCCCGTTGGTCACTTCCGCCCCCTCCTCGGTGTCACTGAGACTGTACTGGGCCATCGTCCTGGCCAGGGCTAGCTGGGTCTCCAGCTCCAGCTGTCTGATGTCCTCTATGGTCAGAC
Source organism: Oncorhynchus tshawytscha (assembly GCF_018296145.1). Lineage (NCBI taxonomy): Eukaryota > Metazoa > Chordata > Actinopteri > Salmoniformes > Salmonidae > Oncorhynchus > Oncorhynchus tshawytscha. The sequence continues at coordinate 8,631,962 of NC_056448.1, forward strand.
CATACCACTCATCTTGCCAGCACCATGCCTGCCGGTGGGCTCGCACCATCACCTTGCGCAGGCCTGGGGAGGAGGGGGAGGAGGGGAGAGGGAAGAGCAGGAGATGAATAACATTATCACAGCGTTCTCGCTCTCAATTCCAATCAATATAATTATTTTCCTCTCCATACCCATCAATCGTGCATACATTCATTAGAAATAAACTAATGAACCTGTCAGTCATAATGTACTGAACAAGCACCACACAGCAGCAACACCACAGAGCAGTCGCACACACAACACACACACATACTAGAAACACAGGTACAACACACACACGCACACACACCTAGCTGGTGATTCAACATTCAACTCAGCCAAAACATGAGAGGATTAAATGAGCTGTGTGTATAAATTAAGAGAGTGTATATGAACAAACAGCAGTAGGTTAGTGTGTGTTAGTGATGTGCGGGTCGACTCATAACCTGCAGTCCCTGCAGTTACATCCGTGGAGCGGGCAGGTTTAGGTTCATTAAATATTATGTGGATGAACAGCGAGTGGATGGTGAATTAAGAGAAAAAAATGCATACCAAAATAATCAATAATAATTACTGTGCAATTCATATTTACACATTGAGTTTTTTTCTTTCATTATTTTTAAAAATCGGGCATTAGTGCGTAGGCCTTTTCATAGAAGCATGCGGAAGGTGTGATTTATTACTTGACTTTGTCTATTGTTTGAAATGTGTTGTTTCAGAAACAGAACTGCTGACACACTCCAGCCACATGAGGTCTAGCATTGTTTTTGCATTAGGAGGAACCCAGGGCCAACCGCACCAGCATATGGTCTCACAAGGGGTCTGAGGATCTCATCTCGGTACCTAATGGCAGTCAGGTTACCTCTGGCGAGCACATGGAGGGCTGTGCGGCCCCCCAAAGAAATGCCATCCCACACCATGACTGACCCACCGCCAAACCGGTCATGCTGGAGGATGTTGCAGGCAGCAGAACGTTCTCCACGGCGTCTCCAGACTGTCACGTCTGTCACATGTGCTCAGTGTGAACCTGCTTTCATCTGTGAAGAGCACAGGGCACCAGTGGCGAATTTGCCAATCTTGGTGTTCTCTGGCAAATACCAAACGTCCTGCACGGTGTTGGGCTGTAAGCACAACCACCACCTGTGGACGTTGGGCCCTCATACCACCCTCATGGAGTCTGTTTCTGACCATTTGAGCAGACACATGCACATTTGTGGCCTGCTGGAGGTCATTTTGCAGGGCTCTGGCAGTGCTCCTCCTGCTCCTCCTTGCACAAAGGCGGAGGTAGCGGTCCTGCTGCTGGGTTGTTGCCCTCCTACGGCCTCCTCCACGTCTCCTGATGTACTGGCCTGTGTCCTGGTAGCGCCTCCATGCTCTGGACACTGCGCTGACAGACACAGCAAACCTTCTTGCCACAGCTCGCATTGATGTGCCATCCTGGATGAGCTGCACTACCTGAGCCACTTGTGTGGGTTGTAGACTCCGTCTCATGCTACCACTAGAGTAAAAGCACCGCCAGCATTCAAGTGACCAAAACATCAGCCATGAAGCATAGGAACTGAGAAGTGGTCTGTGGTCACCACCTGCAGAACCACTCCTTTATTGGGGGTGTCTTGCTAATTGCCTATCCTTTCCACCTGTTGTCTATTCCATTTGCACAACAGCATGTGAAATTTATTGTCAATCAGTGTTGCTTCCTAAGTGGACAGTTTGATTTCACAGAAGTGTGATTGACTTGGAGTTACATTGTGTTGTTTAAGTGTTCCCTTTATTTTATATATATATATATATATATATATATATATATATATATATATATATATATATATATATATATATATATATATATATATATATATATATATATATATATATATATATAAAAATAATATACATATATACACACTACTGTTCAAAAGTTTGGGGTCACTTAGAAATGTCCTTGTTTTTGAAAGACAGCAAATTTCTTGTTAATTAAAATAACATAAAATTGACCCGCAAAACACCAGTCTCAACGTCAACAGTGAAGAGGAGACTCCGGGATGCTGGCCTTCTAGGCAGAGTTCCTCTGTCCAGTGGCTGTGTTCTTATGCCCATCTTAATCTTTTCCTTTTATTGGCCAGTCTGAGATATGGCTTTTTCTTTGCAAATCTGTCTAGAAGGCCAGAATCGCGGAGTCGCCTCTTCACTGTTGACGTTGAGACTGGTGTTTTGCAGGTACTATTTAATGAAGCAGCCAGTTGAGGATTTGTGAGGTGTCTGTTTCTCAAACTAGACACTCTAATGTACTTGTCCTCTTGCTCAGTTGTGCACCCGGGCCTCCCACTCCTCTTTCTATTCTGGTTAGAGCCAGGTTGCGCTATTCTGTGAAGGGAGTAGTGCACAGTGTTGTAGGAGATCTTCAGTTTCTTGGCAAGTTCTCGCATGGAATAGCCTTCATTTCCCAGAACAAGAATAGACTGACGAGTTTCAGAAGAAAGATCTTTGTTTTTGGCCATTTTGAGCCTGTAATCAAACCCACAAATGCTGATGCTCCAGATACTCAACTAGTCTAAAGATGGCCAGTTTTATTGTTTCTTTAAATCAGAACAGTTTTCAGCTGTGCTAACATAATTACAAAAGGGTTTTCTAATGATCAATTTGCCTTTTAAAATGATAAACTTGGAATAGCTAACACAACATGCCATTGGAAAACAGGAGTGATGGTTGCTGATAATGGGCCTCTGTATGCCTACGTAGATATTCTCCCCAAAAATCTGCTGTTTCCAGCTACAATATGTCAATGTCATTTACAACATTAACAATGTCTACTCTGATCAATTTGATGATATTTTAAATGGACAAAAAAAAGGCTTTTCTTTCAAAAACAAGGACATTTAAGAATGACCCCAAACTTTTGAACAGTAGTGTATATATAATGACAGATTTCTTGAGTTATCTTAGATTAATTCTGACTATTTTGAGGAAATACTGGCAACGGCGTTTATACATTGGACAAATAGTACTATTTACGTTTTTTTTTGCATTTTTCAAGCAAAGGGCTTTTAAAGGAGAATGCAAGCACACTCCTTCGGTTCGGCTAGCCGAGATTGGCTGGTGTGGCTAGTCGCCAGCAGAACGTCAAACTGAAGCATGCTGACTCCTTAAGCAGTAGTAAATCACTGTCATGATGCAGACTGATGAGCTGACATAAGAACACTGGCAGGAAATTAATCCTGCTGCCTTTCTTATCTTCTGTCTCACTCCTTCTCCCTGTTTTTCTTTTCATCATTCTTCTCTTATTACCACCATGGTTCTCTATACCTCTCCCTCCAACTGTCACTCACTCACTCTCTCATTCACTAAATCAAATCAAATTTTATTGGTCACATACAGTGAGGGAAAAAAGTATTTGATCCCCTGCTAATTTTGTACATTTCCCACTGACAAAGAAATGATCAGTCTATAATTTTAATGGTAGGTTTATTTGAACAGTGAGAAACAGAATAACAGAATAACAACAAAAAAATCCAGAAAAAATGCTAAATATTATAAATTGATTTGCATTTCAATGAGGGAAATTACAAGAACACCATCCCCACTGTCAGAGGGGTTAATCTGTAAAAGTTTGTGAGGGTTTTAGGTGACAAGCCAAATTTCTTCAGCCTCGTGAGGTTGAAGAGGCGTTGTTGCGCCTTAAATTATGTAATATAGGCCTACTGATTATTTCTCAGTATACATGTGAGCTACTCATTGACAGCCCGTGAGCTACCGGCCGTGCAGTTTTCCACCATAGCTGGATCCATCATAAATGTTTGCACTATACAAACTTTTATGAGAACAGTCAGCCCTTGAAGGCTATCTACCTAACGTTAGCTAGCAAATCAGTGTTGAAACAAGCTAGCTAACGTGAGCTAGCAGTCATTTTAGCTGGCCAGGTCATATTGAAAGCTAGCTAGCTACATTATATCAAACCTGTCGTCTAGTTTGCTTGATTAGCTAGCCATCTAATAGCCAATGCCATGGCAAGCAAGGTAGTATTTAAGCTAGCTAGCTAGCTAGCAAGATAAATACATGGCTCTGAGTCTGGCGGGAACTGGCAGAGTATGGGGTAACGTTAGTTGCACCATGTTAAGGGTGACTTAAATAATTTTGCTAGCAACTTATCTCGCAACATTAGCGAAACCAGCTGCAGTAAAATATTGGCCACCTAGCAACATGACATCTAATTTCTGAGGCAGTGGAAACGCAATTTGAGCTAGCCCACCAAGGCCAGCCCAACCTGCATGCGCCACTCAAATGAAATAACGATACAAATTTAAATAGCACATAAAAATTGCAGTGGTGGAAAAAGTACCCAAATGTTATACTTGAGTAAAAGTAAAGTTACCTTCATAGAAAATGACTCAAGTCTAAAGTTTAAAATATACTTAACATATTTTTTGTTTTTTTGTTATATATTTAAGGAATGCCAGGGGCACACTCCAACACTCACACATAATTTACAAACAAAGCATGTGTGTTTAGTGAGTCTGCCAGATCAGAGGCAGTAGGGATGACCAGGGATGTTCGGTTGATAAGTGTGTGAATTTGACTAATTTCCTGTCCTGCTAAGAATTCAAAATGTATCGAGTACTTTTGGGTGTAAAAAAAAACTATGTTTTCTTACGGAATGTAGTGAAGTAAAAGTAGTCAAAAAATATAAAAATAGTAAAGTAAAGTACAGGTACCCCCAAAAACAACTAAAGTAGTTATTTTACACACCTGCAAAATAGATAAACAATGTTATTTTGCAGGTGTCTATTCATTTTGTAACACCAGTGGTGGAATTAGTGCTTTCTAACTGCACTGAACCAACACAGTGGCATGCAGGAGCAAAACAAAACCTTTGAGTGGTCAAAACCATTCACCTTGAGGCGACAGGGGAGGGGGTGCAAAATGCAATCTGTTCATTACTATATCATATAGAAATGGACACATCTTAATACAGACTAGCTCAAAACATCACTAATTATTGAAAATGACAATTTACCCAAATGGATTGAGAACTTTCTGGCAAAAAAAAAGTACATTTATATTTATTTTGAGAGTGGGGGTACAGCTGCTCTGTTTGTGCCATTACTCAGGTGACTATGTGCACACACACACACACACACACACACACACACACACACACACACACACACACACACACACACACACACACACACACACACACACACACACACACACACACACACACACACACACACACACACACACACACAACCTACCAACATCGTGAATGAAGCGTTCTATCTTGGACTGCATGCCCCAGTATCTGAACTCCACCTTGCAGAGCTTGTAGGCACACATGACCGTGTTCTGGGTCGGGTTCTGGTTGATGAGCTCGATCCAGTCGTCAGTCAGTGGTCCTCGCTTGGTTCTCTCTGATAAGTACAGCTTAGGGTCCTCCTCAACCAGGTACTCATGAGGTGCAATGTAGTCCTTCACAATGTCAATGGGGTCTGGAGGAAGAACATAAACACAGTCAGTACACAGACCAAAATGAGCCACGTAGTGAATTTTGAGACGATTACTTATTGACATTCCTTGACTATGTCTAATTTTGGAGTGAATGAGGGCAGAGGGAACCAGAATAGAACTGAGAAAAAGGAGGAACAATAGTACTGCTGGCTAGAAGCCACTAGAGGTCTCCACTGCTCTGCTCTACGACCTGTGTGTTGCTACGTGTGTGTGTGTGTGTGTTGTGTGTGCGCTTGCGTGCTTGAGTGTCTGTGTCAGAGAGATGTGCTGCAGCACACAAAGAGCAACAACAAACACTGATCTACTATCCCCATACACGTTACTCTGTGTATGTGTGTACGTGTGTGTGTGTGTGTGTGTGTGTGTGTGTGTGCGCGCGTGTGTGGTTATGTAATCGTCCCCCGCAGAGTCAGTCTGGGCCAGACAACACACCTATCACACACTGCACTGTGGGAGTGGCGCTGCAGTATTAAGCCAGCCAGCAGCTCACACTCACACACACTAGCAGCAGCATAAGACGGAACACACGCTGTCTGCATCTTAAAGACTACAGTGTGTGTGAAATAGCGAATTGCTGACTGCTCTCTGAAATCCATGAAGACCAGACAGACAGACTGAGAACAGTTAGGCTTGAGAAGGCGTGTAGGCTTGTTTGTGTGTCTGTGTGTGTACCATACCTATAGTCCTTGTTCTTTTTTCTGCTGAAGACAGATTGAAGCACTCTTGGGTCCCTGTGTCAGGTTTATAATACGTCTCAATGTCTATGGAGAACTTCTCTACGAATGGACAGGTATACCTGGAGAGAGAGAGGAGGGGGAGAGAGAGAGAATGAGAGAGAGTGGGGGAGTGGGAGAGAGAGAGAGAGAGAGAGAGTGGGATGCGTGATGTGGAAAGAGGGGAGAAGGCTTTAGGAGAATGTCTCTATTACATTTTGTCTTCGTGTAGGCGTGTAAGGTAGGGGGTCTAGGGTAGAGATGCACAACTCCGGGCCTCAGGGACACACATTTATGTGTGTAATGATGTAAGTCTGTGTACATATAGCTGCAAGAAAAAGTATGTGAATTGGTCATAAAATTTGATCTGATCTTCATCTAGGTCACAACAATAGACAAACACAGTCTGCTTAAACTAATAACACACAAAGAATTCTAGGTTTTCATGTCTTATTGAACACAGCGTGTAAACATTCACAGTGCAGGGTGGAACAAATCAAATCAAATTTTATTTGTCACATACACATGGTTTGCAGATGTTAATGCGAGTGTAGCGAAATGCTTGTGCTTCTAGTTCCGACAATGCAGTACTAACCAACAAGTAATCGAACTAACAATTCCAAAACTACTGTCTTATACACAGTGTAAGGGGATAAAGAATATGTACATAAGGATATATGAATGAGTGATGGTACAGAGCAGCATAGGCAAGATACAGTAGATGGTATCGAGTACAGTATATACATATGAGATGAGTATGTAAACAAAGTGGCATAGTTAAAGTGGCTAGTGATACATGTATTACATAAGGATGCAGTCGATGATATAGAGTACAGTATATACGTATGCATATGAGATGAATAATGTAGGGTAAGTAACATTATATAAGGTAGCATTGTTTAAAGTGGCTAGTGATATATCTACATCGTTTCCCATCAATTCCCATTATTAAAGTGGCTGGAGTTGAGTCAGTGTCAGTGTCAGTGTGTTGGCAGCAGCCACTCAATGTTAGTGGTGGCTGTTTAACAGTCTGATGGCCTTGAGATAGAAGCTGTTTTTCAGTCTCTCGGTCCCAGCTTTGATGCACCTGTACTGACCTCGCCTTCTGGATGATAGCGGGGTGAACAGGCAGTGGCTCGGGTGGTTGATGTCCTTGATGATCTTTATGGCCTTCCTGTAACATCGGGTGGTGTAGGTGTCCTGGAGGGCAGGTAGTTTGCCCCCGGTGATGCGTTGTGCAGACCTTACTACCCTCTGGAGAGCCTTACGGTTGTGGGCGGAGCAGTTGCTGTACCAGGCGGTGATACAGCCCGCCAGGATGCTCTCGATTGTGCATCTGTAGAAGTTTGTGAGTGCTTTTGGTGACAAGCCGAATTTCTTCAGCCTCCTGAGGTTGAAGAGGCGCTGCTGTGCCTTCTTCACGATGCTGTCTGTGTGAGTGGACCAATTCAGTTTGTCTGTGATGTGTATGCCGAGGAACTTAAAACTTGCTACCCTCTCCACTACTGTTCCATCGATGTGGATAGGGGGGTGTTCCCTCTGCTGTTTCCTGAAGTCCACAATCATCTCCTTAGTTTTGTTGACGTCGAGTGTGAGGTTATTTTCCTGACACCACACTCCGAGGGCCCTCACCTCCTCCCTGTAGGCCGTCTCGTCGTTGTTGGTAATCGTTGTTGCCTATCCTCACCACCTGGGGGCGGCCCGTCAGGAAGTCCAGTACCCAGTTGCACAGGGCGGGGTCGAGACCCAGGGTCTCGAGCTTGATGACGAGCTTGGAGGGTACTATGGTGTTGAATGCCGAGCTGTAGTCGATGAACAGCATTCTCACATAGGTATTCCTCCTGTCCAGATGGGTTAGGGCAGTGTGCAGTGTGGTTGAGATTGCATCGTCTGTGGACCTATTTGGGCGGTAAGCAAATTGGAGTGGGTCTAGGGTGTCAGGTAGGGTGGAGGTGATATGGTCCTTGACTAGTCTCTCAAAGCACTTCATGATGACTGAATGAGTGCTACGGGGCGGTAGTCGTTTAGCTCAGTTACCTTAGCTTTCTTGGGAACAGGAACAATGGTGGCCCTCTTGAAGCATGTGGGAACAGCAGACTGGTATAGGGATTGATTGAATATGTCCGTAAACACACCGGCCAGCTGGTCTGCGCATGCTCTGAGGGCGCGGCTGGGGATGCCGTCTGGGCCTGCAGCCTTGCGAGGGTTAACACGTTTAAATGTCTTACTCACCTCGGCTGCAGTGAAGGAGAGTCCGCATGTTTTCGTTGCAGGCCGTGTCAGTGGCACTGTATTGTCCTCAAAGCGGGCAAATTAGTTATTTAGTCTGCCTGGGAGCAAGACATCCTGGTCCGTGACTGGGCTGGATTTCTTCTTGTAGTCCGTGATTGACTGTAGACCCTGCCACATGCCTCTTGTGTCTGAGCCGTTGAATTGAAATTCTACTTTGTCTCTGTACTGACGCTTAGCTTGTTTGATAGCCTTGCGGAGAGAATAGCTGCACTGTTTGTGTTCGGTCATGTTACCAGTCACCTTGCCCTGATTAAAAGCAGTGGTTCGCGCTTTCAGTTTCACGCGAATGCTGCCATTTCTGGTTAGGGAATGTTTTAATTGTTGCTATGGGAACGACATCTTCAACGCATGTTCTAATGAACTCGCACACCGAATCAGCGTATTCGTCAGTATTGTTTTCTGACGCAATACGAAACATATCCCAGTCCACGTGATGGAAGCAGTCTTGGAGTGTGGAGTCAGCTTGGTCGGACCAGCGTTGGACAGACCTCAGCGTGGGAGTATGTGAACAAGTATGTGAACCCTTGGATTTAATAACTGGTTGACCCTCCTTTGGCAGCAATAACCTCAACCAAACGTTTTCTGTAGTTGCGGATCAGACCTACACAACGGTCAGGAGGAATTTTGGACCATTCCTCTTTACAGATCAGATCAGCAATATTCTTGGGATGTCTGGTGTGAACTGCTCTCTTGAGGTCATGCCACAGCATCTCAAATCGGGTTGAGGTCAGGATTATGACTGGGCCACTCCAGAAGGTGTATTTTCTTCTGTTGAAGCCATTTTGTTGTTGATTTACTTCTGTGTTTTGGGTCGTTGTACTGTTGCATCACCCAACTTCTGTTGAGCTTCAATTGGGAGAACAGATAGCCTAACATTCTCCTGCAAAATGTCTTGATGAACTTGGGAATTCATTTTTCCGCCAATGATAGCAAGCTGTCCAGGCCCTAAGGCAGCAAAGCAGCCCCAAACCATGATGCTCCCTCCACCATACTTTACAGTTGGTATGAGGTTTTGATGTTGGTGTGCTGTGCTTTTTTTCTCCACACATAGTGTTGTGTGTTTCTTCCAAACAACTCAACTGTAGTTTCAGCTGTCCACAGAATATTTTGCCAGTAGCGCTGTGGAACATCCAGGTGCACTTTTACAAACTTCAGACGTGCAGCAATGGTTTCTTTTGGACAACAGTGGCTTCTTCCGTGGTGTCCTCCCATGAACACCGTTCTTGTTTAGTGTTTTACGTTTCGTAGACTCGTCAACAGAGATGTTAGCATGTTCCAGAGATTTCTGTAAGTCTTTAGCTGACACTCTAGGATTCTTCTTGATTAACATCATTGAGCGTTCTGTGCTGTGCACTTGCAGTCATCTTTGCAGGACAGCCACTCCTAGGGAGAGTAGCAACAGTGCTGAACTTTCTCCATTCATAGACAATTTGTCTTGCCGTGGACTGATGAACATCAAGGCTTTCAGAGATACTTTTGTAACTCTTTCCAGCTTTGTGCAAGTCAACAATTCAATCTTCTGAGGTCTATTTTGTTTGAGGAATGGTTCACATCAGCCAATGCTTCTTGTGAATAGCAAACTCAAATTTTGTGAGTGTTTTTTATAGGGCAAGGTAACGCTAACCAACATCTCCAATCTCGTCTCATTGATTGGACTCCAGGTTAGCTGACTCCTGACTTCAATTAGCCTTTGGAGAAGTCATTAGCCTAGGGGTTCATACTTTTTCCAACCTACACTGTGAATGTTTAAATGATGTATTCAATATAGACAAGAACAATACAATACTTTGTGTGTCATTAGTTTAAGCACACTATTTTCATCTATTGTTGTGACTTAGATGAAGATCAGATTGAATTTGATGACCAATTTATGCAGCAAACCAGGTAATTCCAAAGGGTTCACAGACTTTTTCTTGCCACTGTACATACTGTACATGTGTACATACGAGAACCCTTTGAAGACCCCTTTTTGGTTCCAAAGACTGTAGGGTGTGTGTGCATACTATACATGCGTGTGTTCCCTCTCACCGTGTGCTTGTGTATGGGTAAGGTGTGTGTACATACTACATACAGGTGTATGATATTAATTTGATCACCCTGTTGCAGGAGAACTTTCCTTCAATGCAGGAAATGTAAAACTTGTAGTGTATTTGAGGTCGAAAAAGGCTTCTGTATCAACCCCTTACAAAAATTGTCCACCAGTTATAATCAACATAATAATTCACATTTCCTGTTGCTGCAGGATTATTTTCCTGCTGTAGCAAACTGGCTCAAATTAAGATCCTACATCTGTATGTGTGTGTTGTCTCTCACCGTGTGCGTGTGTATGGGTAGGCGTTCCAGGACTCCTCTTCCACGCGTAGAGCAGCCTGAGGCAGGATGGAGCAGAACCATGAGGGGATGTGTTTCCCGATGTGGTACACCTTGTGTGTGTACTGTCCCGACCCGCCTGGACCATCCTCATATGGCTTGTTCTCTAGGATCTCCACCCCACTGCCCTCACCACAACTCTCCTCTCGGCTCTTCTTCTGCAATAGGAGTGGGAAGAAGAACGGGGGAGTCAGGGCCTGCTTTTCAGTGGAACTGGTTGCAGCGCACGTGCACACGCACACACACACACACACACACACACACACACACACACACACACACACACACACACACACACACACACACACACACACACACACACACACACACACACACACACACACACACACACACACACACACACACACACACACACACACACCTTCATCCTCATCTCAAAGCTGAATGTATTCTAATCATAATGATGACCAAAGTGGTGATTTAGGAGAAAAATGGCTGCCATGTCAAATACTCCACTCCCCCAAATAAAACCTCTCCCTGTCACTCCTCCTTTCTCCAGTCCTTTTTTCCTTCCTCCCTCCTGCTCTCTCTCCTCCTCTTCCTCTCCTGGCAGTCTGGTGGTGTATTAGCTTTCATCTTTCCTCATAGAGGAAGAGGAGAGAGAAAGCGAGTAAGAGAGAGAGAGAGAGAGAGAGAGAGAGAGAGAGAGAGAGAGACAGAGAGAAAAAAATAGAGTCAGATGGAGAGGAGAGAAAGAGAGACAAAGTGAGACAGAATGAATGAGGGAGGGAGTTCTAATCAGTTGCTGCACTGTACTGACTGCTTCTGCAGTAATCAATACGCTGCATATTGACTATCATGCAACTTTCTCTTCCCCTCCCCACTAGCACTGGTACATGTCACATCTGCTACCAGTGTGTGTGTGTGTGTGTGCACATGCGTCTGTCTGCTTATGTGTGTGTGAAGAGATTGCTCCTCTCAATTCCTAAGGCACCCTTACACCCCTCTGTGGAAAAGGGTCCTACATGGAACCTAAACGGTTTCTACCTGGAAGCAAAAAGGGTTCTTCAAAGGGTTCTCCTATGGGGACAGCCAAAGAAACATTTTAGGTTCTAGATAGCACCCTTTTTTCTAAGAGCGTACTGTCTACCCTGGCACTGGTAGACTAGGAGACTGATGGCAGACCCTGTAAGTTAGCCAGTGTATTATTCTACTCATGTGGGGAGGTACACAGTAACACACCACTCTGACTTAGAAACTGTCCCTGAGACCACAAGTGTGTGTCTGAAATGGCACCCTATTCCCAAAAGTGCACTACTTTCGATGGGCCCTGGTCAAAAGTAGTGCACTAAATAGGGAACAAGGTGCCATTTGGGCCAGATCCAGGTCTGAAGAAGCATCAGACCTAACAGGGCATAATACGGCAGTCAAGCTGGGAAACTGTAGCAGATTGATCTCACAGGGTCTGGTTAATCCAACAGAAGCTAGGTCACCCATCACACCAGCAGAATTCCCATTATTCCAACGTAGCCTCCAGGCCTCACTAAGGCTGCTTCCTAAATGGAGCCCTATGCGCCATGGTCAGAAGTAGTGCTCTATATAGGGAATAGGATGCCATTTGGGACGCGCACTCTCTCTCGCATTCTGTAGATGTGAGATGGGGTTTTAGGGAGTGGTGAGGAGTGAAGGTCATAAGAGGCGGTGGAACAGCTCGGAAATTGCAGTCATTTAGTATGTAATCTAATATAGGAGCAGAACTGAGGGCCTTACATTACCCTCCCCACCCCTCTGAAGGCCTCTACCACAGGGAATGGAGTATTAGCTGGTTAATGTGAGTGGAAACTCTCCATAATATGAGTGGAAGCTCAGAGAGTGTCTGGTTTGGGACTCAGTCAGTGTACTGTGCAGCAGTGGTTCCCAACCCTGGTCCTCAAGTACCCCCAAAAGAACACATTTTATTGTAACCCTGGACAAGCACACCTGATTCAACTTGTCAACTAATCATCAAGTCCTCAATGAGTTGGATGTGGTGTGTTTGTCCAGGGCTACACCAAACATGTGTACCGTTGAGGGTACTAGAAGACCAGGGTCTGGCAACATTGCTTTGGTGCAAAGACTCTAATAAGGAAATGTGACATTAGTTTTGAGACAGCCCCAAGGGAGATATCTAATGCTGGATCACGCACGCACACACAGGCACGTGGCTGTGTCTGCTCACCCTGCCGGAGCAGCAGACCAGCACTTCATTACAGCGCTGACAGGTCACATCACGCCAGCCCTGACACACACAAACACACCCACCCGCCCAAACACACATGCATGCACAGAGTCCATGGTTGAGCTGCCCATCATCAATCGTGTTCCTCCACAGCAGAAAGGGAGAGGGGGGAGAGATATGGAGAGAGAGAGGGAGAGATATGGAGAGAGGGGGAGAGAGAGGGGGAGAGAGGGGGGGGGAGATATCTGTGCCTGAGGATAGTTGACTCGGGGGTAAAACAGAAGGTGTCAGTTAAAGAAAGAAAGGAAGTAAGAGAGTGTCTAGGTGGGGATCATCTCAATGGTCTAAAGTGATTTCCTCTCTAGAAATTCAAATACTATTTAGGGTATTTATTTCAATTACTTTCAAAGAGATTTCAAAGTAAGAATATTTTTTATTTTCAAAATACAACTAGTTGCCTTTAAAAAAAAACTTTGTCTTATAATACCTTTGTATTTTTTTTAAACTATTGGATTATATTACTCATTGTATATCATGTCTGCTTTAAGTCTGGTTTTGGGGGTTGATTTGGTAGGGGATCCGTGTGTGTTCTGCCCTCTACCTGTTCGGTCTGTTATCTGTGTTCGAGCCGCGTTGGACATATTTGTATAAAAAAGAGAAAACATACAGAGCTCCATGTACGTTTCTGTAAATATGTTAAATATTAATGTATATGATGAAATATTAGGTACATACCTTTATGATTTATATTTACCTGATTGAGATGTATTCTCTCTTTTGACGAACATATCAAGACTGTTTCAAGGAAAGCTTTTTTCCATATCTAGGTAACATTGCAAAAATCAGAAACTTTCTGTCAAAGATGATGCAGAAAAATGTATCCATGCTTTTGTTACTTCTAGGTAAGACTACTGCAATGCTCTACTTTCCGGCTACCCGGATAAAGCACTAAATAAACTTCAGTTAGTGCTAAATACAGCTGCTAGAATCCTGCCTAGAACCACATTTTTTTTATCATATTACTCCAGTGCTAGCCTCCCTACACTGGCTTCCTGTTAAGGGAAGCGCTGATTTCAAGGTTTTACTGCTAACCTACAAAGCATTACATGGGCTTGCTCGTACCTCTCTTTCCGATTTGGTCCTGTCATACATACCTACACGTATGCTACGGTCACAAGACGCAGGCCTCCTAATTGTCCCTAGAATTTCTAAGCAAACAGCTGGAGTCAGGGCTTTCTCCTACAGAGCTCCATTTTTTATGGAATGGTCTGCCTACCCATGTGAGAGACGCAGACTCAGTCTCAACCTTTAAGTCTTTACTGAAGACTCATCTCTTCAGTGGGTCGTATGATTGAGTGTAGTCTGGCCCAGGAGTGTGAAGGTGAACGGAAAGGCTCTGGAGCAACGAACCGCCCTTGCTGTCTCTGCCTGGCCGGCTCCCCTCTCTCCACTGGGATTCTCTGCCTCTAACCCTTTTACAGGGGCTGAGTCACTGGCTTACTGGCGCTCTGTCATGCCATCCCTAGGAGGGTTGTGTCACTTGAGTGGGTTGAGTCACTGACGTGATCTTCCTGTCTGGGTTGGCGCACCCCCTTGGGTTGTGCCGTGGCGGAAATCTTTGTGGGCTATACTCTGCCTTGTCTCAGGATGGTAAGTTGGTGGTTGAAGATATCCCTCTAGTGGTGTGGGGGCTGTGCTTTAGTAAAGTGAGTGGGGTTATATCCTTCCTGTTTGGCCCTGTCCGGGGGTATCATCGGATGGGGCCACAGTGTCTCCTGACCCCTCGTGTCTCAGCCTCCAGTATTTATGCTACAGTAGTTTATGTGTCGGGGGGCTAGGGTCAGTTTGTTATATCTGGAGTACTTCTCCTGTGTCCTGTGTGAATTTAAGTATGCTCTCTCTAATTCTCTTTCTCTCTCTCGGAGGACCTGAGCCCTAGGACCATGCCTCAGGACTACCTAGCATGATGACTCCTTGCTGTCCCCAGTCCACCAGGCTGTGCTGCTGCTCCAGTTTCAACTGTTCTGCCTGCGGCTATGGAACCTGTTCACCGGACGTGCTACCTGTCCCAGACCTGCTGTTTTCAACTCTCTAGAGACAGCAGGAGCGGTAGAGATACTCTTAATGATCGGCTATGACAAGCCAACTGACATTTACTCCTGAGGTGCTGACTTGCTGCACCCTTGACAACTACTATGATTATTATTATTTGACCATGCTGGTTATTTATGAACACTTGAACATCTTGGCCATGTTCTGTTATAATCTCCACCCGGCACAGCCAGAAGAGGACTGGCCACCCCTCATAGCCTGGTTCCTCTCTAGGTTTCTTCCTAGGTTTTGGCCTTTCTAGGGAGTTTTTCCTAGCCACCGTGCTTCTACACCTGCATTGCTTGCTGTTTGGGGTTTTAGGCGGGGTTTCTGTACAGCACATTTGAGATATCAGCTGATGTAAGAAGGGCTATATAAATACATTTGATTTGATTCATTTGTTGTTAGTGTCACTTAGTTTTTGACCCCCCTTGCCCATTCATTGTACTGTGGTAAGTGTGTTAGGATAAAGGCAGGAAGTTGGGCCTTCGGGGGGAGAAGTCCTAGCTAGACGCAGGAGCAGTATAGTTTTTTGACCATACAGACAGGTCATATTATGTATTTTCCATGTCAAGTAATCTGTACTTTAAGTTGATTGGAGAATAGTTTTGTTGTTGCACCATATCCCTGGATCTCATTGAATGTTTTGGCCGTTTGGAAACCTTGAGTGTGGACTGTATGCGTACGAAACAACCCTGCTTTCAGGCTAGCGCAGTGGCTATGGTAAAGAGGAAAGGAAGCCACTACAATCAAGTCAAAAGACTCCAAGATCCCAGTGACGAGAGAACATTCCCACTCAGAAAGATCTCAAAAGGTGGCCATACCTGAAAGAGGTTAGTTGAAGGAGATTGATGCTGACTTCAAACTCCTGATTGGCGTAAATGCTCCAAAGGCAATGGAACCCTGGCAAATCATAAATAGCCAAGGCAATGCAGTGAAATGCAGTGAAAATCCTCTTTGGGAGGGTGATGAACGGTCCTCTTAACAATTGTACCAATTGTACCAATTGTACCAGGATCTGGGTGTCCTACGGTGATGGCCAATCGTATCTCAATGGCTGACCTGGGGGTTCTTTTTGTAAATCAGTACAACCATGACTTCCCTGAGAGAGAGTTTGAAGAGAAAAGTGAGATGTCAGCTTAGGATCGTAAGCTCCATAACCCTCAAAGACCGTCACTACTACTTACCGTTGCCCTTTATCAATGTAGTCCTGCCAAACAATTATGACATGGCAGAGCAGCAGGCTCTAAATATTGTCAGGAAGTTCAAGAAGGACGAAGGTTACGCTGCAGAGAACAAAGGCTTCATGGAAGAGGTGATAACAAAAGGTTACGCCGAGAAGGTACCTCAGAGAGAAAGGCAAGGTATGGTACATACCACACCATGGCGTTCACCATAAGCACAAAGGAACAATATGAGTGGTGTTTGACTGTTCACCATCCTATAAAAGCACATCTCTCAACAGTGAACTCCTTCAAGGCCATGGCCTGGCAAAGACGCTTATAGGAGTCTTGCTAAGATTTCGGTAAGAGCACATTGCCATGATGGCAGACACCGAAGGAATGTTCCTTCAAGTACGTGTCCATGAAGATGGCTTAGACTTTCTGCGATTCCTATGGTAGCCGGATGGTGATACAAACAAAAGATTGGAGGAGTACAGAATGACGGTACATCTTTTTGTGCTATATCCTCTCTAAGTTGTGCAAACTTTGCACTGCGAAAGACAACTGTGAGAGGTACGATGAAGAGGTGATTCAAACAGTCAAGTCCAACTTCTATGTTGATGACGGCCTCAAGTCAGTGGCCACAGAAGAACAAGCCATAGCTCTCACAAAAAAACTCAGGGATGTGTGCTATCAGGGTGGATTCAAATTGACCAAGTGGGTCAGCAACAGCCGCACTGTGCTGGATTCTATCCCTGATGAACACAAAGCCAGGCAGATAAAAGAACTGGACCTGGACAGAGAAAAGCTGCCTGTTGAAAGAGCACTTGGAATCCGATGGAAAGTGATGAACATTGAAAGTGATGCGTTTACCATCCGAGTCACTGTCAAGAACAGCCCCCTTACAAGAAGAGGTATTCTCTCAACTGTCAGCTCTGTTTATTATCCATTAGGTTTCCTTGCCCCATTCGTATTGAAGGCAAAGCAAATTCTCCAAGCGCTCTGCAAGCTAAAGTGTGGCTGGGACGAAGTCATCCCAGAAGAACACTATTTCATGGAAGAGATGGCTCTCAGAGCTGGACCAGCTGTCCAGATTGACAGGTGTATGATGCTTGAGAACTTTGGTCAAGTCAAGACGGTACATGTGCATTACTTCGGTGACGCAAGTGAACAAGGTTATGGCACGGCAAGCTACCTTAGGTTCACAAACGGTATGGAAAAGATCCACATCGCATTCATACTGGGGGAATCAAGGGTGACTCCACTCAAGCAGATCCCCAGACTGGAAATTGCCGCAGCAACATTGGCAGTGCGAGTGGACCGGATGTTAAGGTTGGAGCTCCAGATTGAACTTGAGGGGTCAACTTTCTGGACAGACATCCAGTCTGTGCTAAAATACATCCGCAACGATACCAAGAGATTCCATACCTTCGTGGCTAATAGGGTTGCTATGATCCGTGACCTATCGAAAGCAAAACAGTGGAGGTATTTGAATTCCAAACACAACCCAGCCTATGATGCCTCAAGAGGATTACATGTTGAAACTTTCCTGAACTCAAAGAGATGGCACAAAGGACCAGAGTTCCAGGAGAAAGCAGAAACACAGTGTCCAAAAGTCCCAGAGGAGCTTGGCTCCATCCCTCTGGATGATCCAGAGGTGAGAAACGACGTCATCGTAAACAGTACAAGTGTGGAAGAAAAGAGTCCGACCAGCAAACTAATTGAGTACTATTCCACATGGAACAGCTTGAAGAAAGCAGTTGCCTGGGTGCTGAAACTGAAGAGACTGCTTCTACAGTTAAGCCAGAAAAGGAAAGTTCTCACACAAACTGATCCAGGATCAGATCAGAGTCTAACAAACTCACTGAAGGAACAACTTCACAAGTTCAAACTGACGTTTGGAAAAGAAAGTCTGTCTGTGTATGACCTAGATGAAGCAGAAAAGGTCATCATTCCATTTGAGCAATGACAGCACTTTAAACAAGAAATTGCACTAGTTGTGAAAGTAAAACAAATGTGCCAAGAGAAGCGGCTCAATCTGTAAGCTTGATCCAATTGTTGACAATGGCA
This sequence comes from Oncorhynchus tshawytscha, assembly GCF_018296145.1. Classification (NCBI taxonomy): domain Eukaryota; kingdom Metazoa; phylum Chordata; class Actinopteri; order Salmoniformes; family Salmonidae; genus Oncorhynchus; species Oncorhynchus tshawytscha. The sequence goes on from NC_056448.1 coordinate 8,650,363, forward strand.
TTCTGAGAGTGGGAGGAAGATTAAGCAAACGGAACTAAAGAATCCTGTGATCCTGCCCAAAGACTCCTACATCTCCAGACTGATCTTACTCCACATCCATGAGCAGATTGGCCACTCTGGGAGAGGTCACATGCTTTCTAGACTTCGCCAGCGACATTGGAAACCCTGTGCCAACTCCTTAGCAAGGAAGATCCTTACGAGCTGTGTCTTCTGCAGGCGGATGCAAGCTAGAGCTGGAGAACAGAAGATGGCCGACCTTCCACAAGATCGGGTGTCACCTGATTTGCCGCCTTTCACCCATGTGGGCATAGATTACTTCGGCCCCATAGAGGTGAAGCGAGGCCGCGTTCATATGAAGCAGTATGATGTGATCTTTACTTGCCTTGTGAGTCGAGCTGTCCATCTAGAAGTTGCTAGTTATCTGGATACTGATTCCTGCATCAATGCCCTGCGCAGGTTCATCTGTCAAAGGGGCCCAGTAACAAGTATCAGAACAGACAATGGCACCAACTTTTTTGGAACACAGAGAGCTAGGATAAGCTCTGAAAGAGCTGGATCACAACAAGATTCAAAATGAATTACTGAAGGAAGGAGGGACATGGTCATTCAACCCTCCCTCTGGAGTCCACCATGGGGGGTATGGGAGAGGTTGATCCGACTGGTGAAAAATATCCTCTATTCAGTCCTTAAAGAGCAAGTACTGGATGATAAGGTTTTGCAGACAGCCTTGTGTGAAGTTGAGGCGATTATGAATGACAGACCAATCACAACTGTAACAAATGACCCTAATGATCTAAAACCCCTGACTCCGAACCATCTGCTTCATCTGAAAGCAAAGCCAGTCCTGCCACCAGGACTATTCCAGAGATGCGACCTATAATCACGAAGGAGATGGAAGCAAGTACAAAATATCACTGACCTCTTCTGGAAGAGATGCATCAGGGAGTATCTTCCACTTATGCAGGAGCGGAACAAGTTAAACAAAACTAAGATAAACTTCAGTCCTGGTGACCTTGTGGTCATTGTCAATGACACCGCCCTAAGGAACTCTTGGCTAATGGAGCGTGTGGTGGAGGCTTTGTCAGGGGCCAATGGTCTTGTCCGGAGAGTCATGGTTAAGACCAAGACCAATATCTTACAGAGACCTATCAATAAACTCTGTCTGCTCCTTGAGGTGGCTGAGTGAGACACACACACACACACTTCTCCATCTTTGAATCACGTGCACCTCTAATTCTTCGATGTCGCACTCTTACATTCTTTGATGTTTTGGCCATTTGGAAACCTTGAGTGTGGACTGTATGCGTACCAAACAACCCCGCTTTCAAGCTAGGGCAGTGGCTATGGTAAAGAGGAAAGGAAGCCACTATAATCTGTATAAATCATAAAAAATGCCAAATAAAAAAAAAATACTTTTAAAATAAAAAATACAACTAGTTGAATATTGGAATGTATTTGGAAATGGAAATAGACTTGGAAAGTCTTGGCATGTATTGGAAAATACTCAAATACACAGACAAGTGTATTTTCAAATACAAATATTTAAATACCCAGGTCTGGTCCTAGCCTCGCATGCCACCCTGATCTGTCAAGCTTACATGACTGGTTCGCTGCACGGATAGCGAACCATTCATGTAAGCTCGAGAGAGGTGACATGCGAGGCTAGTTTGTTGCTATGGGTATCTGAAATAATGTATTTGGAAATAAGTATTTTTTGAAAATAGTTTCGGCTTTTATTCGGAAGTTATTTGGAAATACTTTCAAATACTTCAAATCAAAGTTTCTGATTTGTCCACATTATTTGCACTAAATGTAAATTGCTCTGGATGAGACCCACTGGGAACAAACCGGTTGAATCAATTCTGATTTCAACGTAATTTGCCATTGTATTGTGACGTGGAATCTACCTGAAAAATCTATGTATCCAATCCAGTGTGATTTTTTAAAAGTATTGTTTTGAGGGTGAAATTTCAACCACAGGATAATGTCATCATTGTAACCCATTTTCAACAAGGTTTCACTATGTTGAATTTGTACCATAGAAACAACGTCAGATCTTCAGCGTTTATATCCACTATCAGAAAAAAACTATAGGCTGTGCAGCACCTCCTACTGGAGAGTTGATCCATCTATAGTTATTCTTTAGGTCTCCCATTCACGTCTTCATCTCAACCAAAAATCTAAGTTAAAGAATAGTACTAAATCAAATCATTCTTTATTTAAAGTGCATTTAAAGCTGCAATATGTAACTTTTTGGCCAACACGGCCAAATTCACATAGAAATGTGAGTTATAGATATGTAATTCTCATTGAAAGCAAGTAGAGAGAAGTGGTAGAGCTGTTCCATTTTTGCATCTTTTACTTTCGGTTTTGTACAACAGCTGAAACTACAATATTTTTGGTTAAGAAAAATATATTTCACAGCGGTTTAGATGGTACACTAATTCTCTACACTAAATTAGGCAAACTATTAGAATTTTAGCAACCAGGAAATGGCAGAGCGATTTCTGCACAGTGCACCTTTAAAAGTTTGATTAGATTAGAGTTAGTCCTATTCCTTAACACCGATTTTTGGTTGAGATGGAGACATGAATCCAACATATGAATTATTCATTTGTAGACAAACTGGAAATTGTGTTTGGTTGTCAGCACAACCAAATATCAACCTTTGAAGGAGATGTATCTTCTACTTGGATGGTTAGTGCTATCATGGACCCTTGGGATGTCCCTACCCTAAACCCAAACCCCTACCCTAACCTTAATCCCAACTGTAAGCCATTTCTCCCCCCGTTATTATTTTACACTAACCCTACCATCCCTCCCCTAATTGAAACCAACACTTAAACTTCCACTTCGAGCTTATACATACAATATACATTTTACAAACAGTATATTTTACAATAGTTCTCTTTTGTTCGTTTTTAGTCCCATCCTTCAGCTACCTTCAACACCTCCCATCTATCTCTGAAGACCATCTATTTCTATTTGCCATATATTTTTCAACTGTGATGTTTCAACCTTAACCATTTTCAATTTCAACTTCAATGGGGAACGTCAAAGTTGGGACATCCTAATGATTCTGGATAACATGGAACCTGCTTGGATAGTTCCTCTGGCAATAATTCCAGTTTGTCTACAAATTAATCATTGATATTTTGGATTCACGTCTCCATCTCAATCCAAAATCTAATCAAATCAATCTTTAAAAGCACTTTACATGTTAATATTTGGTTGCATTTACAACCAAACACAATTCAATATCACTTTAGCAATACAGTAAATAGCTTACTAACATGTCAACAAGTTACAAATTCTGTTGGTTTCACGTCTCCAACTAAACCAAAAATAAAGGTTAAAAGAATAGGATTAAGCCAGTGAGACATCCTTTAAATGTTATTTGGTTGCGTTTTCAACCAAACACAATTCAATAATACTTTTGTAATACAATAAATAGCCTAAAGTTAAGGCTCTTACAAACTAATGTAACACTATTTATTGAACCGTAAAATTAGTAACATTTTTCACCAGCCGCGATTTTGGGCAGCTCCATATTAAGACATGTGACTGTTCCTAGTGCAAAAACAATGTCCTATCCCGGGGCTTGAGCAAATGACATTACTAAGTTGCTCCCGAATGTACTACGTCAGGACATGGAAATCGATTCTATCGTAGTCCATGTGGGTTTTAATGACATTATGAAGGCAGCTCTGAACAGTTGAAACTGGATTTTAAAGAGCTGATTGATTGATTCCCTGCTAGACACTAATAAAAGACCCATCATATCTGGCCCTGTGCCCTCTCTGAATCGTGGCATTGAGCGCTTTAGCAGGACTCTCTCTCTTCACAACTTGCTAAGTGATTATTGCAGTTCAATGGGTGTAACTTTTGTTGACAATTCCGACACCTTTTGGAAACAAAACACGTTTTATAAGGAGGATGGGATCCACCCAAATCATTTCGGTTCCTGGATCATTTCACAGCATTATAAGGCTACGTTATGACAATGACTTATCAATGACCCAAGCCCAGCTCAGTTAATCCCTGACGCAGAGTTGTCATAATGCTTAGGCAAATGTACATTATACCAGGGGTGTTGGTAGACACAATGTAAGTAACCTAATTTATGTCCCTCTAACTACCCTGAATGCCTCTGCTGATCCTACCGCTATTGTATGCAGTAATCACGTGCCTACAGACCAGCGTTAGGCTGTTAGCACTGAGGTGGTGTGCCCAAGCAGGGAGTCCACTGTGTGCAGCTCACCCTGCACTAACATAAATAACATGAGCATGTCTACTTCTGCTAAGCTTCCCAGTAAATCAATGAAATCCACCAAGCATCCCAGAAAAGTGCTAAAAATAGCCCACAGTAAAATATGTAGCTTCATGAAACAAGGTTCATGAAATTAATCACAAATAAGTCTAGCTGAACAGCCGATTGGCAAATGTACTGCAAATTGAAAAATCATGTGACTAAACTGAATAAAAACAACAAACTATACTATGAAACAAAGATAAATTATATGAAGAATTACAATAAAAAACACTCTAGAGCACCTTAAATTACATTTTGTGCAAAAAGGCAAACTCAGCACCACCATTCACTGACTCAGATGGCTCATGATCACAAAACCCACTGATATTGCCAATTACTCTAATGATTTTTTTAATTGGCAAGAACTTAGGCATGACATGCCAGCAACAAACGCTGACACTGCACATCCAAGTATAACTTATCAAATAATGAAAGACAAGCATTGTAATTTCTAATTCTGTAAAGTGAGTGTGGAAGAGGTGAAATAATTGTTGTTGTCGATCAACAATGACAAGCCACCAGGGTCTGACAACTTGGCTGGAAAATTACTGAGAATAATAGCGGACGATATTGCCACTCCTACTTGCCATATCTTCAATTTAAGCTTACTAGAAAGTGTGTGCCCTCAAGTCTGGAGGGAAGCAAAAGTCATTCCGCTACCTAAAGAATAGTAAAGCCCCCTTTACTGGCTCAAATAGCCGACCAATCAGCCTGTTACCAACCCTTAGTAAACCGTTTGGAGTAACCCTAGATTGTAAACTGTCATGGTCAAAACATGTCGATACAACAGGAGCTAAGATAGGGAGAAGACTGTCCATAATAAAACGCTGCTCTGCCTTCTCAACAGCACTATCAACAAGTCTGGTCCTACAGGCCCTAGTTTTGTCAAACCTGGACTACAGTTCAGTCGAGTGGTCAGGTGCTACAAAGAGAAAAGTACAATTGGCTCAGAAAAGGGCAGCACAGCTGGCTCTTAAATGTAGACGGAGAGCTAACATTAATGACATGCATGTCAATCTCTCATGGCTCAAAGTGGAAGAGAGATTGACTTCATCACTACTTGTTTTTTATAAGAAGTGTTGACAAGCTGAATGCACCGAGCTGCCCGTTTAAACTACTAGCACACAGCTCAGACACCCCATGCATACCCCACAAGATATGCCACCAGAGGTCTCTTCACAATCCCCAAGTCCAGACCAGACTATGGGAGGCACACAGTACTACATAGAGCCATGGCTACATGGAACTCTATCCCACATCAGGTAACTGATGCAAGCAGTAGAATCAGATTAGGTAAAAACAGATAAAAAGACACCTTATGGAACAGCGGGAACTGTGAAGAGACACACACACACACGGGTACAGACACACACATACGCAGACTGTCGCTAGCACACCCAATCTACAGACACGTACATTGTAATATTGTTGTATAGTGGTATCACTCATTTTGTATTGTAGATATGTAGTGGTGTAACAATATTACACGATACACTGTTTTATCTTTTGTTTTATGTGTGATCCAAGTGCCTTAATGTGTTTGGAACCCAGCAAGAGTAGCTGCTGCCACGGCAGCATCTAATTGGGATTCTTAATAAATACAAATACATCCATGGCCACATTTTGATGTTAGCTTGATATAACTATAAAAAATATTTTAAAAAACAATGTCATGGACAGAAAAGTAGGAAAAGAGTGTTTCCAGGAATCTGCCTGAAGATTGAAAGTTTTGTGCTGAGAAAAACAGTAAAGCCCAGGCACCAAGGACAAATAGATAAGAAGTTGTTTTTTAAGAAAAAAAGAAAAAAAATATCCCAGGAGCCAAAAGAGAGTTCCTTGGTTACAGTATCTGAGCCTGAAGACATGCATGGAGGGACAGGGAGCCTGGGAAAGATAGAAAGAGAGAAATATGGAGAGAAATGAGTGTTAGTAAGTAATGGTGGCATGCTGTGCTGGGCTGGAAGCTGAGAGGGCAGCAGAGACCGAGAGTACCACAGGAATAGTAATGTCTTGGCTTTGCTGAGGTCTGATTTCTGCTGGGCCCCAGTTACCGCTGAATATTTTATATGATACCGCAAGGTTAGCAAAAAAGACACACAAACACACACACAAAGTTAGCATGAAACAGGTCCTCAAGGTCTACACTGCAGAGTCTCTTCCAGCCATACAAATGATTACTTCAGCCAAAGGAAACCAGGTGTGTGTCGGCCTAGTATGTGACCAATAAGGGACAGTAATGTATCAATAAGTACCAATTATATACAGCTTATGAAGCACAGTCCACATTGCAGCTCTCCAGTCTTTCACATGGACATACTGAATAGGACCAACCTAAGGTGGCTCTCCATCCTACTGTCTGTTGTCCTCGTTACTCCCTGTGTTTAGTCTCTAATTTGGCACACACATATACATATATATATACATATATACACACACACACACACACACACTCCAATCGAGGAGATAACCAAATCACACTGGTGTAAAGTACTGAAGTAAAAATACTTGAAAGTACTACTACAAGTTTTTTGGGGGTATTTTTACTATTTATATTTACTTTACTAAATTCCTAAAGAAAAGTATGTACTTTTTACTCCATACATTTTCCCCGACACCCAAAAGTACTCGTTACATTTTGAATGCTTAGCAGGACAGAAAAATATTTTAATTCACACATTTATCAAGAGAACATCTCTGGTCATCCCTACTGCCTCTGAACTGGCAGACTCACTAAAGACATGCTTAGTTTCTAAATTATGTCTGAGAGTTGTAGCATCCCCTGGCTATCTGTAAATACATTTTAAAAAACAAGAAAATGGTGCCATCTGGTTTTCTTAATATAAGGAATTTGAAATTATTTAAACTTTTACTTTTGATACTTAAGTATATTTGAGTAATTACATTTACCTTTGGTACTTAAGTGTATTTAAAACCATTTTTTAAAAACTTTTTCTCAAGTAGGATTTTATTGGGTGACTTTCACTTAAGTCATTTTCTATTAAGGCATCTTTACTTTTACTCAAGTATGACAAATCAGGTACCTTTTCCACCACTGCAAAATCAGCAGTGCAACATTGTCATGGAAACACTGGCTGGATCATTTGGACTTTTCTTTCTCCATTTCCCTCCATCTCAATCTCTGCCTCTCTCTTTCTCTTTTTGACTCTTTCCATCAGTCTCTGCCCGTTCCTCTGTAAGTCTCCCTCTTTCTGTTTCCCTTCCGTGCCCCCTTTCTCTATCTGCTTCCCCCAATCACCTTCCCTCTCTGTCTTTTATTCTCATTGCAAACAAATGACGGCAGCCACTGCCACGCTGCTGCTGATGTCACTGGTTACCATGGCTACCAACCGCTCAGCTGTGACGCTGCCCCAGAGGAGAGATGTGTTTGTGGGTAAGGTTTACAACGTTTACATTAACATTAAAACAGGCAGCACATGGAGCTCCATCAAGTGTTGGTCTAACAGACCGTATTCCGTCAGGGGTCACCAGGTGACCTAATCACCCATAATCCTCTAGGATAATGTCCTGAAGTCACATCACTGGTTGGCTGCGACTGTCCTAGAAAAGATCTGCTCTTCAAAAGTAGCTACTGTACCGTGGGTTCGTATCCACAAAACCAACTAATATTTTCCTCCTCTAGAGAGAGAACAGAGACTGTGCGCAAAACATTGGAGACAAGCATATGGAGAGCCAGCTGGCCTTAGAAAGCTCCCATTAAATTGGTGACCTGAACCATGAAGACAACCAGACACCATGTTACACACACAAACACATGCGCAAGCAAGAACACACACAGCTCACATCACCACCTAACACCTGATCTAGGGTCAGTAGGGCTTCTGGGTCACAGCAACAATCTGATGACTCTCTGACCTAGACCACTGTTTTAGGATGATGGTATATTCCGTAAATGCTTTGTGAACATGTTGTATTCTGCCTCTATTGTATCCTAATTGATGCATGTTAGCCATGCAATACTATGCTACATGATACAGTGGAAGTCGGAAGTTTACATACACTTAGGTAAACATTTTTTGATAACAAAACTATAGTTTTGGCAAGTCGGTTCGGACATCTACTTTGTGCATGACACAAGTAATCTTTCCAACAATTGTTTACAGACATATTATTTCACTGTATCACAATTCCAGTGGGTCAGACGTTTACATACACTAAGTTGACTGTGCCTTTAAACAGCTTGGAAAATTCCAAATGCTTCTGATAGGCTAATTGACATAATTTGAGTCAATTGGAGGTGTACTTGTGGATGTATTTCAAGGCCTACCTTCAAACTCAGTGCCTCTTTGCTTGACATCATGGGAAAATCAAATGAAATCAGCCAAGACCTCAGGGGGAAAAAAGGGAAGCATGGGGGTGGCAGCCTCATGTTGTGGAGGTGCTTTGCTGCAGGAGGGACTGGTGCACTTCACAAAATACAGTGGGGCAAAAAAGTATTTAGTCAGCCACCAATTGTGCAAGTTCTCCCACTTAAAAAGATGAGAGAGGCCTGTAATTTTCATCATAGGTACACTTCAACTATGACAGAGAAAATTAGAAAAAAAGTCCAGAAAATCACATTGTAGGATTTTTAATGAATTTATTATTTGCAAATTATGGTGGAAAATAAGTATTTGGTCACCTACAAACAAGCAAGATTTCTGGCTCTCACAGACCTGTAACTTCTTCTCTAAGAGACTCCACTCGTTACCTGTATTAATGGCACCTGTTTGAACTTGTTATCAGTATAAAAGACACCTGTCCACAACCTCAAACAGTCGCACTCCAAACTCGACTATGGCCAAGACCAAAGAGCTGTCAAAGGACACCAGAAAGAAAATTGTAGACCTGCACCAGGCTGGGAAGACTGAATCTGCAATAGGGTCTTCCAAATGAACAATGACCCTAAACATATTTGCAAAGTTGTGGCAAAATGGCTTAAGGACAACAAAGTCAAGGTATTGGAGTGGCCATCACGCCCTGACCTCAATCCCATAGAAAATTTGTGGGCAGAACTGAAAAAGCGTGTGCGAACAAGGAGGCCTACAATCCTGACTCAGTTACACCAGCTATGTCAGGAGGAATGGGCCAAAATTCACCCAACTTATTGTGGGAAGCTTGTGGAAGGCTACCCGAAACATTTGACCCAAGTTAAACAATTTAAAGGCAATGCTACCAAATACTGATTGAGTGTATGTAAACTTCTGACCCACTGGGAATGTGAAAGAAAGAAATAAAAGCTGAAATAAATCATTCTCTCTACTATTATTCTGATGTTTCACGTTCTTAAAATAAAGTGGTGATCCTAACTGACCTAAGAAAGATAATTTTTAGTAGGATTTAATGTCAGGAATTGTGAAAAATGAAATTGAAATGTATTTGGCTAAGGTGTATGTAAACCTCCGACTTCAACTGTATATGTATTCTGTGTGCTGTATTTTCTATGCTAGCCAGTAACCACCCACCTGGATCATGTAGAGCTGGGCGATGCGGTACTCCTCCACGCTCATGGGCATGGGGATCCGGTACTCCTTGATCAACATGGTGGCTGGTGGGTGGTGGTAACAGGGGGCTGGGGGGCAGAGAGTCGTCTCAATGAGCCGCTCTACCCAAGCAGCAGCAGCATCAAACAGCCGCGATGGAAAGCATCATGGTTCAGACCTGTAGGAGGAGGGAAAAGAGTTACACTGGGTGAGAGGAAACCTTGTAGTATTTGATTTGGTCAAGTCTATGTGGTGAGAACTATCAGTAGTCTCAGATGTCTGTGTGATGACACACACACGCAAAGGTAAAAGAGAATACTTGACACTGAATAACATAATCACATATAAATCCTTAATCCAATCAAGACAAAACTTCCTCTCCACATCTTGTGTGTGTATATGTCCTCAGTCACCATTCAGCCCTGAATCAGATATCAAAACATTTACCTACTAATCAAATATTGATATTTTTTTTTACAAGTCCACATTATATCCAATGTTCTAGCCACTTCCCAGTAACGTCCATACTAAATGCCAAAAGTTATTCCTGAAAGTCAATGTCCCTATTCACTGTAGAGGTGCAGTAACAGCAGTCTGCTAACAATGCAATTCCAACAATCGGCAAGGCCCAGGCATCAGCATCCAATCAGTGTCCAAGTAATGACAAAACAAAATATAAACAACGTTTCCGTCAGTAGAGGTCTGCCCAAGCCTCCCAAGAGACAAGGCAGCATGGCAACACACACAGACAGACAGGAACGAGTTAAGGGAGTCACATGACTGAGGTGGCTTTAGTGTAAGGCAGATTAAACACACAGCACCGCACTTCGTTACACAACTCTGTCTAACAGCAGAGGAGAGAGAGAATGGAGGGAGGGAGAGAGGGGAAAAGGGTAGAGTGAGAAAGAGAGGGGCGGTTGAGTGAGGAAAGTAGAGATGGGAGAGAGGAGTTGGAAGGCTGCTCGAGGGGTAGAGCATGTGTGGGAGGGAGGGAGAGAGAGAGAGGGAGGGGGCATAATCACTCCAACAGATTAATAGATTGATAGAGACAGAGGCTAGTGGAGTGTCACAGGGAAGCCAGAGGGGACGCAGAGAGAGAGAGGCAGAGAGAGAGGCAGAGAGAGGCAAGCCAGAGGGGACGCAGAGGCAGAGAGGCAGAGAGAGAGAGAGAGGCAGAGAGAGAGAGAGAGGCAGAGAGAGAGAGAGAAACAGGTGGTCTTGGATTAAGATTGGGTTAGAGCATACTGGACACTAACAATGTGATACAGTATGTCAATGGCTTAAAGTTATTGCTGCCCAAATAACGCAACAATCTACATCATTGGCTTAACAGGATTCCCCCTCCCCAAAATTGCTACATGTCATTGGCTTGAAACCATTCCGCACTAACGTCATTGGCTTAAAATGATTTCCATTATAGTTAACTACATTAATGTGAGCTGCTGTTCTAATGGAGGTTTAATATGATAAAAACATGTAGCACACACACGAAATCTGACCACAGCAGAAAAGTATTAGTCATATTATAACCAAGTGTCTCTTTGAAGTTTCACTATCTCCTCTATATGAGAGCACTGAAAATACTGAATGTATTGTATTTGCACTGCGGTAGGGTATTGTATTTGCACTATAGGTATTGTATTGCTGGACCAGAGACAGGACAAGCCAAGCTGTGATGTATCGTATTCAGTCTTCAGTAATATGCTGGAGCACTTAGGCTGGACACAAACACATTAAAACTGCTAGGGTCTGCCTTGGCAGTGAGCAGGCCACTTCCAATACATCTTATACCACAGCCAGTGTGTGTGTGTGTTTGTGCACTCTTGTGTGTCCCTGCGTGTGCCGATGTGCATGTCTCTGTGTGTGTGTGTGTGTGTGTGTGTGTGTGTGTGTGTGTGTGTGTGTGTGTGTGTGTATTGTTTTGGGGTCTGTTCCGGGCCAATTCCATTCCATCCTTCATGCCAACCAATGCAGGAGGGATTTTACTGTCAGCTGGTGAGGTAGCCTAATGCTTTTCTCCTCAGCGTCCGTCTGTCATATCCTCTCCCTATGGGGTCTGAGGTGGCTGAGCTCCAGAATGGTGATTACTTTGGGGGATGTCCACTGCTGGGTCCAGCTGAGATTGTTGCAGTGCTGCCCAGTCTAAAAACCAAAACCTTATCCTTAGGGGACTCACTGGGAGTCTGGTTTTCACACTGGGGCAAGCCATATCAGCTCAATGTACTGGACATCTCATACATCTTTTACTCAGTCAATGGGTCTAATATAATATATTAGAATGACTCTTGTGAGGTCAAAACACCATTTCACAAGGCCATGGGTCTATTATTCTGTCCTGTGGAACCTTGCTAGGATGGCAGTACTGTTGGTCGCAGAATCATACTACCATAATGAACTATATACTGTGTATATATATATATATATATACAGTGTATATATATATACAGTTGAAGTCGAAAGTTTACATACACTTAGGTTGGAGTCATTAAAACTCGTTTTTCAACCACTCCACAAATAACTTGTTAACAAACTATAGTTTTGGCAAGTCGGTTAGGACATCTACTTTGGTTATTTTTCCAACAACTGTTGACAGAGAGATTATTTCACTAATCACTGTATCACAATTCCAGTGGGTCAGAAGTTTACATACACTAAGTTGACTGTGCCTTTAAACAGCTTGGAAAATTCCAGAAAATTATGTCATGGCTTTAGAAGCTTCTGATAGGCTAATTGACATCATTTGAGTCAATTGGAGGTGTACCTGTGGATGTATTTCAAGGCCTACCTTCAAACTCAGTGCTTCTTTGCTTGACATCATAGCAAAATCTAAAGAAATCAGCCCCCAAAAATTGTAGACCTCCACAAGTCTGGTTCATCCTTGGGAGCAATTTCCACGTCCATGAAGGCACCACTTCATCTGTACGAACATTAGAACGCAAGTATAAACACCGTGGGTCCACGCAGCCGTCATACCGTTCAGGAAGGAGACGCGTTCTGTCTCCTAGAGATGAACTTATTTTGGTGCGAAAAGTGCAAATCAATCCCAGAACAACAGCAAAGGACCTTGTGAACATGCTGGAGGAAACGGGTATCTATATCCACAGTAAAATGAGTCCTATATCAACATAACCTGTAAGGCCGTTCAGCAAGGATGAAGCCATTGCTCCAAAACCGACAAAAAAGGCCAGAATACGGTTTGAAACTGCACATGGGGACAAAGATCGTACTTTTTGGAGAAATGTCCTCTGGTCTGACGAAACAAAAATAGAACTGTTTGGCCATAATGACCATCGTTATGTTGGGAGGGAAGAGGGGGAAGCTTGCAAGCCGAAGAACACCATCCCAACCGTGAAGCACTGGGGTGGCAGTATCATGTTGTGGGGGTGCATTGCTACAAGAGGAGCAAGGTGCACTTCACAAAATAGATGGCTTCATGAGGATGGAACTTATGTGGATATATTGAATCAACATCTCAAGACATCAGTCAGGAAGTTAAAGCTTGGTCGCAAATGGGTCTTTCAAATGGACAATGACCCTAAGCAAACTTCCAAAGTTGTGTCAAAATGGCTTAAGGACAACAAAGTCAAGGTATTGGAGTGACCCTCACAAAGTCCTGACGTCAATCCCATAGAAAATTTGTGGTTAGAATTGAAAAAGTGTGTGCGAGCAAGGGGGCCTCCAAACCTGACTCAGTTACACCCGCTCTGTCAGGAGGAATGGGCCAAAATTCACCCAACTTATTGTGGGAAGCTTGTGGAAGGCTACCCGAAACATTTGACCCAAGTTAAACAAAGGCAATGCTATTAACTACTAATTGAGTGTATGTAAACTTCTGACCCATTGGGAATGTGATGAAAGAAATAAAAGCTGAAATAAATTATTCTCTCTACTATTATTCTGACATTTCATTCTTAAAATAAAGTGGTGATCCTAACTGACCTAAAACAGGGAATTTGTACTAGAATTAAATGTCAGGAATTGTGAAAAACTGGCAATTAAGGTCACAGTTATGAAAACTTAGGACACTGAAGAAGCCTTTCTACTGACTCTGGAAAAAACCTAAACGAAAGATGCCCATGGTCCCTGCTCATCTGCGTGAATGTGCCTTAGGCATGCTGCAAAGAGGCATGAGGACTGCAGATGTAGCCAGGGCAATAAATTGCAATGTCCTTACTGTGAGACGCCTAAGACAGAGTTACAGGGAGACAGGACGGACAGCTGATCGTCCTCGCAGTGGCAGATCACCTGTAACACCTGCACAGGATCGGTACGTCCGAACATCACACCATCACACACAGTGGGACAGGTACAGGTGAAACTGAAAACATAAAATCTCGTACAATGCTGTGTACTACTCCCTTCACAGAACAGCACAAAGTGGCTCTAACCAGAATAGAAAGAGGAGTGGGAGGCCCCGGTGCACAACTGAGCAAAAGGACATTAGAGTGTCTAGTTTGAGAAACAGACGCCTCACAAGTCCTGAACTGGCAGCTTCATTAAATAGTACCCGCAAAACACCAGTCTCAATGTCAACAGTGAAGAGGCGACTCTGGGATGCTGGCCTTCTAGGCAGAGTTGCAAAGAAAAAGCTATATCTCAGACTGGCCAATAAAAGGAAAATATGAAGATGGGCAAAAGAACACAGACACTGACTGGACAGAGGAACTCTGCCTAGAAGGCCAGCATCCCGGAGTCTCCTCTTCACTGTTGATGTTGAGACTGGTGTTTTGCGGGTAGTGTTTCAAATCAAATCAAATCAAATTTTATTTGTCACATACACATGGTTAGCAGATGTTAATGCGAGTGTAGCGAAATGCTTGTGCTTCTAGTTCCGACAATGCAGTAATAACAAACAAGTAATCTAACTAACAATTCCAAAAAACTACTGTCTTATACACAGTGTAAGGGGATAAAGAATATGTACATAAGGATATATGAATGAGTGATGGTACAGAGCAGCATAGGCAAGATACAGTAGATGATATCGAGTACAGTATATACATATGAGATGAGTATGTAAACCAAGTGGCATAGTTAAAGTGGCTAGTGATACATGTATTACATAAGGATGCAGTCGATGATATAGAGTACAGTATCTACGTATGCATATGAGATGAATAATGTAGGGTAAGTAACATTATATAAGGTAGCATTGTTTAAAGTGGCTAGTGATATATTTACATCATTTCCCATCAATTCCCATTATTAAAGTGGCTGGAGTAGAGTCAGTGTCATTGACAGTGTGTTGGCAGTAGCCACTCAATGTTAGTGGTGGCTGTTTAACAGTCTGATGGCCTTGAGATAGAAGCTGTTTTTCAGTCTCTCGGTCCCAGCTTTGATGCACCTGTACTGACCTCGCCTTCTGGATGACAGCGGGGTGAACAGGCAGTGGCTCGGGTGGTTGATGTCCTTGATGATCTTTATGGCCTTCCTGTAGCATCGGGTGGTGTAGGTGTCCTGGAGGGCAGGTAGTTTGCCCCCGGTGATGCGTTGTGCAGACCTCACTACCCTCTGGAGAGCCTTACGGTTGAGGGCGGTGCAGTTGCCATACCAGGCGGTGATACAGCCCGCCAGGATGCTCTCGATTGTGCATCTGTAGAAGTTTGTGAGTGCTTTTGGTGACAAGCCAAATTTCTTCAGCCTCCTGAGGTTGAAGAGGCGCTGCTGTGCCTTCCTCACGATGCTGTCTGTGTGAGTGGACCAATTCAGTTTGTCTGTGATGTGTATGCCGAGGAACTTAAAACTTGCTACCCTCTCCACTACTGTTCCATCGATGTGGATGGGGGGGTGTTCCCTCTGCTGTTTCCTGAAGTCCACAATCATCTCCTTAGTTTTGTTGACGTTGAGTGTGAGGTTATTTTCCTGACACCACACTCCGAGGGCCCTCACCTCCTCCCTGTAGGCCGTCTCGTTGTTGTTGGTAATCAAGCCTACCACTGTTGTGTCGTCCGCAAACTTGATGATTGAGTTGGAGGCGTGTGTGGCCACGCAGTCGTGGGTGAACAGGGAGTACAGGAGAGGGCTCAGAACGCACCCTTGTGGGGCCCCAGTGTTGAGGATCAGCGGGGAGGAGATGTTGTTGCCTACCCTCACCACCTGGGGGCGGCCCGTCAGGAAGTCCAGTACCCAGTTGCACAGGGCGGGGTCGAGACCCAGGGTCTCGAGCTTGATGACAAGCTTGGAGGGTACTATGGTGTTGAATGCCGAGCTGTAGTCGATGAACAGCATTCTCACATAGGTATTCCTCTTGTCCAGATGGGTTAGGGCAGTGTGCAGTGTGGTTGAGATTGCATCGTCTGTGGACCTATTTGGGCGGTAAGCAAATTGGAGTGGGTCTAGGGTGTCAGGTAGGGTGGAGGTGATATGGTCCTTGACTAGTCTCTCAAAGCACTTCATGATGACGGATGTGAGTGCTACGGGGCGGTAGTCGTTTAGCTCAGTTACCTTAGCTTTCTTGGGAACAGGAACAATGGTGGCCCTCTTGAAGCATGTGGGAACAGCAGACTGGTATAGGGATTGATTGAATATGTCCGTAAACACACCGGCCAGCTGGTCTGCGCATGCTCTGAGGGCGCGGCTGGGGATGCCGTCTGGGCCTGCAGCCTTGCGAGGGTTAACACGTTTAAATGTCTTACTCACTTCGGCTGCAGTGAAGGAGAGACCGCATGTTTTCGTTGCAGGCCGTGTCAGTGGCACTGTATTGTCCTCAAAGCGGGCAAAAAAGTTATTTAGTCTGCCTGGGAGCAAGACATCGTGGTCCGTGACTGGGCTGGGTTTCTTCCTGTAGTCCGTGATTGACTGTAGACCCTGCCATATGCCTCTTGTGTCTGAGCCGTTGAATTGAGATTCTACTTTGTCTCTGTACTGGCGCTTAGCTTGTTTGATAGCCTTGCGGAGGGAATAGCTGCACTGTTTGTATTCAGTCATGTTACCAGACACCTTGCCCTGATTAAAAGCAGTGGTTCGCGCCTTCAGTTTCACACGAATGCTGCCATCAATCCACGGTTTCTGGTTAGGGAATGTTTTAATCGTTGCTATGGGAACGACATCTTCAACGCACGTTCTAATGAACTCGCACACCGAATCAGCGTATTCGTCAATGTTGTTGTCTGACGCAATACGAAACATCTCCCAGTCCACGTAATGGAAGCAGTCTTGGAGTGTGGAGTCAGTTTGGTCGGACCAGCGTTGGACAGACCTCAGCGTGGGAGCCTCTTGTTTTAGTTTCTGTCTGTAGGCAGGGATCAACAAAATGGAGTCGTGGTCAGCTTTTCCGAAAGGGGGGCGGGGCAGGGCCTTATATGCGTCGCGGAAGTTAGAGTAACAATGATCCAGGGTCTTTCCACCCCTGGTTGCGCAATCGATATGCTGATAAAATTTAGGGAGTCTTGTTTTCAGATTAGCCTTGTTAAAATCCCCAGCTACAATGAATGCAGCCTCCGGATAAATCGTTTCCAGTTTGCAGAGTTAAATAAAGTTCGTTCAGAGCCATCGATGTGTCTGCTTGGGGGATATATACGGCTGTGATTATAATCGAAGAGAATTCTCTTGGTAGATAATGCGGTCTACATTTGATTGTGAGGAATTCTAAATCAGGTGAACAGAAGGATTTGAGTTCCTGTATGTTTCTTTCATCACACCATGTCACGTTAGTCATAAAGCATACGCCCCCGCCCCTCTTCTTACCAGAAAGATGTTTGTTTCTGTCGGCGCGATGCGTGGAGAAACCCGCTGGCTGCACCGCTTCGGATAGCGTCTCTCCAGTTAGCCATGTTTCCGTGAAGCAGAGAACGTTACAGTCTCTGATGTCCCTCTGGAATGCTACCCTTGCTCGGATTTCATCAACCTTGTTGTCAAGAGACTGGACATTGGCAAGAAGAATGCTAGGGAGTGGTGCACGGTGTGCCCGTCTCCGGAGTCTGACCAGAAGACCGCTTCGTTTCCCTCTTTTTCTGAGTCGTTTTTTGGGTCGCTGCATGTAATCCACCCGTTGCACTGGTTGTAAGGCAGAACACAGGATCCGCATCGCGAAAAACATATTCTTGGTCGTACTGATGGTGGGTTGACGCTGATCTTATATTCAGTAGTTCTCCTCGGCTGTATGTAATGAAACCTAAGATGACCTGGGGTACTAGTGTAAGAAATAACACGTAAAAAAACAAAAAACTGCATAGTTTCCTAGGAACGCGAAGCGAGGCGGCCATCTCTGTCGGCGCCGGAAGTACAAAAGCGCGCCGGAAGTACAAAAGCCTTGAAGCTGCCAGTTTTCTCCCCAATTTTGTGGTATCCAATTGGTAGTTACAGTCTTGTCTCGTACGGAGACGAAGATCGAGATCCATGCGTCCTCCGAAACCAAGCCACACTGCTTCTTGACACAATGCCTACTGAACCCAGAAGCCAGCCGCACCAATGTGTCGGAGGAAACACTGTACACCTGGTGACCGTGTCAGCGTGCACCATCCCTGGCCAACCACAGGAGTCGCTAGTGCGCGATGGGACAAGAACATACCTGCCGGCCAAACCCTCCCCTTACCCGGCGACGCTGGGCCAATTGTGCACCGCCCCGTGGGTCTCCCGGTCGCGGCCGGCTGCGACAGAGCCTGGAATCGAACCAAGAATCTCTAGTGGCACAGCTAGCACTGCAATGCAGTGCCTTCGACCACTGCGCCATTTGGGAGGCCTTGGGGAAAATCTATTTAATCAATTTTAGAATAAGGCTGTAACGTAACAAAATGTGGAAAAAGTCAAGGAGTCTGAAAACTTTCCGAATGCACCATACATTAATTAATCTTCAATCTTTCTATTCTGTGAATATGAACAAAATCTAATCTATTACATAAAAAATGTCACCTTTGACTGCAATATCTCTGCCGCAGAATGTCAGATCCTCACAAGGTAAAGTGCGTATTGTTCAGAAGTGTCTATCTGAATAGAGAGGATCTACACTGTCTGAGAAAGATATTTGGTCACTGATGTCCAAGTTTGACTGTCTGA
This sequence comes from Oncorhynchus tshawytscha, assembly GCF_018296145.1. Classification (NCBI taxonomy): domain Eukaryota; kingdom Metazoa; phylum Chordata; class Actinopteri; order Salmoniformes; family Salmonidae; genus Oncorhynchus; species Oncorhynchus tshawytscha. The sequence goes on from NC_056448.1 coordinate 8,669,149, forward strand.
GAAAAGGTATTTGTTCATGAATGCCCATGTTTGACATGTTTTTTTTTCTGTGTATATGCATGACTTAAAGCATAATATTTATGACAAAAGTAAAGTTTATTCTATACTCCAAGTACGTGTGCATGATTCATTAGTCAGTTTATATTGATATGTTCAGGACATTTGGTTAAAATCTGTGACTGTCCTTTTTGGCTGCTTGTACATTTTACCTCTTAAAAGTTACATTACAGTTTTAATATCTCTGGCCCAGAAAGTCCGATTTTTACTAGATAAAGTTCTGGTTCAGTGGGGTCTCAGTTTTCTCAGGGGTTCTATGTATTAATAGACTAGTACTTGGTGGTGCTATCGACCACAACTGTAGCAGAAAACACATTTTTATGTGAAAAAAATTAAAAAAGAAGGAATCCAGCCTAACTTTGTGTATAACACATACTTTTTGATCTAGCATGGATAACAGCCTGTAACAAGCCAAACAAATGTAAACCCCTACTAATAATTTTAAAAAACAGGAGAGTATACAGTACAGTAGAGATCAGTGATGGCTCCCACCACATCACAAGCCTCCATTCCACTGAAACGCATCACTGCTGCCCCTGAAGCCAGCCAGACAGACAGACATGCCAGACTTTTATCAATGTTTAACAGCATGTGATCAATACAGGCTTCAGTGGCAGAATCACCAACAACAACAGGATCAACAACAACACAACTCCGGCAGCACACACATTCAGGCTCGGCTAAAACGTACAGTAGCTAACCTAAAGCGGATGTCCAGCCTCCACCTACAGCCTCACAAGTCAAGGTTCTAGCCTGAAGAATGAATGTTATAATATGGTGTATGGCAACGCACTACGACTAGTACGCCACACACTCCACTTGTTTCCCCCTAAAACAGCCATACTCCAGGGCTGCATGTATCAACAGTCTATAGTGGCATCCTCTCCTCAGTCTGCATCTGACATAGAAGAACACACACAGACATTGACACGGACCAAACCAAAAACAGGTCAAACTGATACAGAAGAGCAGTCTCAGAGCAATGCGTTTTACCTTTCAGAAGCAGGAAGACAGCTCGACAGCTTGTCATAACCAGCAGATCCAATCAACAGTGACTGAAGGGCCATCTCATCTCCCGCACTCAGCCCCATCAGCCAAACAGCCTGACATCCCTACAGTATCACCACCCCCGACTGGCCTTAGTCTGGTTCTCCTACGTTGTTGTTATTGTTATTGTCTCTGCTGTTGTTGTGTTGGTCTGTGGTCTCGTCAGCTGTGATGTGGCTAACGCAGCAGGACAGGAGCGCTTGGTGTGAAACCAGTCATCAGAGTAGGGAAAAAAACCCAGAAGACATCGATTTGCTCGCTCTTCCTCTTTTCCCCTTCCACACTTTAGTTTTTTTATTTCCTCCCCGTCTCCACCTCCTCTGGAGCTAGGAAGCCCAGTTACCATGGAGATGCATGAGGCTGTGATGTGATTGGTCAGTGTTGTTATGATGCCTCGAGTCAGGGATGGCCCACTGGTTATTCAGTGCGAATGCACTCCTTCATTCCTCAAACTCTCGCACACACTTCTCTCTCTCTCATTCATCCTCTCTTCCCTTGTGAATGTCTACCTCTCGCCTGCTCTCCATACATCTCCTGCGATCTCTTGTGACTTGGTAATGGTATTCATAGGACTAGGAATTGGTGTTGTTAGCTGATCTAAACAGATTCAAGTCCTTTCCTGGAGAATGTGCCACACTGACACACACACACACACACACACACAGAGTATGGATTCCTCATAAACAGAGGTACGCTGTCCAGCATCTCAAAAACCGAGGTCAGTTTTGAATAGGGTAAAGGCATGCAAACATACTGTAGCCTAAGTAGAAAGTACCCCTTTGATCAGTGGACCCAGAGGAAAATGACTTCACACATGCCGGGTGTCATAAATCATGTTCCTGGAATATTCGGCCTCCCTAGCCTGGTGTTGTATTGCATCATTTGAATGAGCCTCTGCCTTGAATGCCCACGTGTCTCTCACTTTGACTACCAAATCTCTGAACCATGCATTACTTTTCACATTACCCATCAATCACCCCCCAGTGATCTCACTCCAAATATTGTATGTAAATGCTCATAGGCCATCATTGAAAATAAGAATTTGTTCTTAACCGACTTGCCTAGTTAAATAAAGGTTCAATCAAAAAATATATATATTGTAGAATTGTTTATTATAATGCTTTCAAATGCGTATAGATTATTATACAGTTGAAGTAGGAAGTTTACATACACATTAGCCAAATACAGTTTTTTACAATTCCTGACATTCAATCCTAGTAAAAAAGTCTTAAGTCAGTTAGGATCACCACTTTATTTTGTGAAATGTCAGAATAATAGGAGAGAGAATGATTTTTTTCAACTATTATTTCTTTCATCACATTCCCAGTGGATCAGAAGTTTACATACACTCAATTAGATTTTTGGTAGCATTGCCTTTAAATTGTTTAACTTGGGTCAAACGTGTTGGGTAGCATTCCACAAGCTTCCCACAATAAGTTGGGTGAATTTTGTCCCATTCCTCCTGACAGAGCTGGTGTAACTGAGTCAGGTTTGTAGGCCTCCTTGCTCGCACACGCTTTTACAGTTCTGCCCACAAATCATCTATAGGATTGAGGTCAGGGCTTTGTGATGGCCACTCCAATACCTTGACTTTGTTGTCCTTAAGCCATTTTGCCACAACTTTGGAAGTATGCTTGGGGTCATTGTCCATTTGGAAGACCCATTTGCGACCAAGCTTTTAACTTCCTGACTGATGTCTTGAGATGTTGCGTCAAAATATCCACACATTTTCCCGCCTCATGATGCCATCTATTTTGTGAAGTGCCTCCAGCAAAGCACTCCCACAACATGATGCTGCCACCCCCGTGCTTCACAGTTGGGATGGTGCTCTTCGGCTTGCAAGCCTCCCCCTTTTTCCTCCTAACATAACGATGGTCATTATGGCCAAACAGTTCTATTTTTGTTTCATCAGACCAGAGGACATTCCTCCAAAAAGTACAATCTTTGTCCCCATATGAGGTTGCAGTCTGGCTTTTTTAATGGCGGTTTTGGAGCAGTGGCTTCTTCTTTGCTGAGCGGCCTTTCAGCTTATGTCGATATAGGACGAATTTTACTGTGGATATAGATGCTTTTGTACCTGTGTCCTCTAGCATCTTCATAAGGTAATTTTTTGTTATTTTGGGATTGATTTGCACTTTTCGCACCAGAGACAGAATGCGTCTCTTTCCTGAGCGGTATGACGACTGCATGGTCCCATGGTGTTTATACTTGCATTCGATTGTTTGTACAGATGAACGTGGTACCATCAGGGGTTTTGAAATTACACCTCCAATTGACTCAAATGATTTCAATTAGCCTATCAGAAGCTTCTAAAGCCATGACATCATTTTCTGGAATTTTCCAAGCTGTTTAAAGGCACAGTCAACTTAGTGTATGTAAACTTCTGACCCACTGGAATTGTGATACAGTGAATTATAAGTGAAATCATCTGTGTGTAAACAATTGTTGGAAAACTTACTTGTGTCATGCACAAAGTAGATGTCCTAACCGACTTGCCAAAACTATAGTTTGTTAACAAGAAATTTGTGGAGTGGTTGAAAAACGAGTTTTAATGACTCCAACCTAAGTGTATGTAAACTTCCGACTTCAACTGTAAAGCAGCTAGCTAGCTGCTATCCGTGTGACTATTGGCTTAAGTTGATCGCGGAGCAAACATCAATTATTCCAGAGCTATTACTATTACCAGCCTGTTCAACCTCTCTTTCGTGTCATCTGAGATTCCCAAAGATTGGAAAGCAGCTGCGGTCATCCCCCTCTTCAAAGGGGGGGACACTCTTGACCCAAACTGCTACAGACCTATATCTATCCTACCCTGCCTTTCTAAGGTCTTCGAAAGCCAAGTCAACAGACAGATTACCGACCATTCCGAATCCCACCATACCTTCTCCGCTATGCAATCTGGTTTCAGAGCTGGTCATGGGTGCACCTCAGCCACGCTCAAGGTCCTAAACGATATCTTAACCACCATCGATAATAAACAATACTGTGCAGCTGTATTCATTGACCTGGTCAAGGCTTTTGACTCTGTCAATCAACACATCCTCGTCGGTAGACTCAATAGCCTTGGTTTCTCAAATGATTGCCTCGCCTGGTTCACCAACTACTTCACTGATAGAGTTCAGTGTGTCAAATCGGAGGGCCTGTTGTCCGGGGCTCTGGCAGTCTCTATGGGGGTGCCACAAGGGTTCAATTCTTGGACCGACTCTCTTCTCTGTATACATCAATGATGTCGCTCTTGCTGCTGGTGAGTCTCTGATCTACCTCTACGCAGACGACACCATTCTGAATACTTCTGGCCCTTCTTTGGACACTGTGTTAACAACCCTCCAGACGAGCTTCAATGCCATACAACTCTCCTTCCGTGGCCTCCAATTGCTCTTAAATACAAGTCAAACTAAATGCATGCTCTTCAACCGATCGCTGCCTGCACCTGCTAGCCCGTCCAACATCACTACTCTGGACGGTTCTGACTTAGAATATGTGGACAACTACAAATACCTAGGTGTCTGGTTAGACTGTAAACTCTCCTTCCAGACTCACATAAAACATCTCCAATCCAAAGTTTAATCTAGAATTGGCTTCCTATTTCGCAACAAAGCATCCTTCACTCATGCTGCCAAACATACAGTGCCTTGCGAAAGTATTCGGCCCCCTTGAACTTTGCGACCTTTTGCCACATTTCAGGCTTCAAACATAAAGATATAAAACTGTATTTTTTTGTGAAGAATCAACAACAAGTGGGACACAATCATGAAGTGGAACGACATTTATTGGATATTTCAAACTTTTTTAACAAATCAAAAACGGAAAAATTGGGCGTGCAAAATTATTCAGCCCCCTTAAGTTAATACTTTGTAGCGGCACCTTTTCCTGCGATTACAGCTGTAAGTCGCTTGGGGTATGTCTCTATCAGTATTGCACATCGAGAGACTGAAATTTTTTCCCATTCCTCCTTGCAAAACAGCTCGAGCTCAGTGAGGTTGGATGGAGAGCATTTGTGACTTGGCCATTCTAACACCTGGATATGTTTATTTTTGAACCATTCCATTGTAGATTTTGCTTTATGTTTTGGATCATTGTCTTGTTGGAAGACAAATCTCCGTCCCAGTCTCAGGTCTTTTGCAGACTCCATCAGGTTTTCTTCCAGAATGGTCCTGTATTTGGCTCCATCCATCTTCCCATCAATTTTAACCATCTTCCCTGTCCCTGCTGAAGAAAAGCAGGCCCAAACCATGATGCTGCCACCACCATGTTTGACAGTGGGGATGGTGTATTCAGGGTGATGAGCTGTGTTGCTTTTACACCAAACATAACGTTTTGCATTGTTGCCAAAAAGTTCAATTTTGGTTTCATCTGACCAGAGCACCTTCTTCCACATGTTTGGTGTGTCTCCCAGGTGGCTTGTGGCAAAACTTTAAACAACACTTTTTATGGATATCTTTAAGAAATGGCTTTCTTCTTGCCACTCTTCCATAAAGGCCAGATTTGTGCAATATACGACTGATTGTTGTCCTATGGACAGAGTCTCCCACCTCAGCTGTAGATCTCTGCAGTTCATCCAGAGTGATCATGGGCCTCTTGGCTGCATCTCTGATCAGTCTTCTCCTTGTATGAGCTGAAAGTTTAGAGGGACAGCCAGGTCTTGGTAGATTTGCAGTGGTCTGATACTCCTTCCATTTCAATATTATCGCTTGCACAGTGCTCCTTGGGATGTTTAAAGCTTGGGAAATCTTTTTGTATCCAAATCCGGCTTTAAACTTCTTCACAACAGTATCCCGGACCTGCCTGGTGTGTTCCTTGTTCTTCATGATGCTCTCTGCGCTTTTAACGGACCTCTGAGACTATCACAGTGCAGGTGCATTTATACGGAGACTTGATTACATACAGGTGGATTGTATTTATCATCATTGGTCATTTAGGTCAACATTGGATCATTCAGAGATCCTCACTGAACTTCTGGAGAGAGTTTGCTGCACTGAAAGTAAAGGGGCTGAATAATTTTGCACGCCCAATTTTTCAGTTTTTGATTTGTTAAAAAGTTTGAAATATCCAATAAATGTCATTCCACTTCATGATTGTGTCCCACTTGTTGTTGATTCTTCACAAAAAAATACAGTTTTATATCTTTATGTTTGAAGCCTGAAATGTGGCAAAAAGTCGCAAGTTCAAGGGGGCCGAATACTTTCGCAAGGCACTGTACCTTTGTAAAACTGACCATCCTACCGATCCTCGACTTCGGCGATGTCATTTACAAAATAGCCTCCAATACCCTACTCAATAAATTGGATGCAGTCTATCACAGTGCCATCCGTTTTGTCACCAAAGCCCCATATACTACCCACCACTGCGACCTGTAAGCTCTCCTTGGCTGGCCCTCGCTTCATACTCGTCGACAAACCCACTGGCTCCAGGTCATCTACAAGACCCTGCTAGGTTCGCGCCCAGGCTTTGTCATAACCGGCCGCGACCGGGAGGTCCGTGGGGCGACACACAATTGACCTAACGTCGTCCGGGTTAGGGAGGGGTTGGCCGGTAGGGATATCCTTGTCTCATCGAGCACCAGCGACTCCTGTGGCGGGCCGGACACAGTGCGCGCTAACCAAGGTTACCAGGTGCACGGTGTTTCCTCCAACACATTGGTGCGGTTGGCTTCCGGGTTGGATGCGCGCTGTGTTAAGAAGCAGTGCGGCTTGGTTGGGTTGTGTATCGGAGGACGCATGACTTTCAACCTTCGTCTCTCCCGAGCCCGTACGGGAGTTGTAGCGATGAGACAAGATAGTAGCTACTAAACAATTGGACACCACGAAATTGGGGAGAAAACGGGGCAAAAAAACAACAACAAAAAAGACCCTGCTAGGTAAAGTCCCCCCTTATCTCAGCTCGCTGGTCACCATAGCAGCACCCACCTGTAGCACGCGCTCCAGCAGGTATATCTCTCTGGTGACCCCCAAAACTAATTCTTCCTTTGGCTGCCTCTCCTTCCCGTTCTCTGCTGCCAATGACTGGAACGAACTACAAAAATCTCTGAAACTGGAAACACTTATCTCCCTCACTAGCTTTAAGCACCAGCTGTCAGAGCAGCTCACAGATTACTGCACCTGTACATAGCCCATCTATAATTTAGCCCAAAATACCTCTCCCCCTACTGTATTAATTTATTTATTTTCCCCCTTTGCACCCCATTATTTCTATCTCTACCTTGCACATTCTTCCCCTGTATATCTACCATTCCATTGTTTTACTTGCTATATTGTATTTACTTCGCCACCATGGCTTTTTTTTTTTTTTTTTTTTTTGCCTTCACCTCCCTTATCTCACCTCATTTGCTCACATTGTACATAGTCAATAATAGAGTAGAAAAATAAGTCTTTGTTTGTTTTACTCCATGTGTAACTCTGTGTTGTTGTATGTGTCGAACCGCTTTGCTTTATCTTGGCCAGGTCGCAATTGTAAATGAGAACTTGTTCTCAACTTGCCTACCTGGTTAAATAAAGGTGAAATAAATCAATAAAATAAAATGCTAGAATTCACACGTGTCAATCAATCACGTTTGAATGCGTCCCTCTGTTACTTGCCTGACATGTCAAGGAGGGCCTGAGATGAGTGGGCTAAATCACAACCAGATCTGGCAACCTGGCTAGAAAGGAAGGGGACATTAGAGATTGGAGAAGTGATTTCTCATTCATAGCAGCAGCCAACCTTAGTCACAGTCTCTCACAGTTTCTCTCTCTCTCTCACAGTCTGTCTCTCTCTCTCACAGTCTGTCTCTCTCTCTCACAGTCTGTCTCTCTCTCACTCTCTGTCTCTCTCTCACTCTCTGTCTCTCTCTCACTCTCTCTCACTCTCTCTCTCTCTCTCTCTCACTCTCTCTCTCTCTCTCTCTCTCTCTCTCTCTCTCTCTCTCTCTCTCTCTCTCTCTCTCTCTCTCTCTCTCTCTCTCTCTCTCTCTCTCTCTCTCTCTCTCTCTCTCTCTCTCTCTCTCTCTCTCTCTCTCTCTCTCTCTCTCTCACAGTCTCTCTCTCTCTCTCTCTCTCTCTCTCTCTCTCTCTCTCTCTCTCTCTCTCTCTCTCTCTCTCTCTCTCTCTCTCTCTCTCTCTCTCTCTCTCTCTCTCTCTCTCTCTCTCTCTCTCTCTCTCTCTCTCTCTCTCTCTCTCTCTCTCTCTCTCTCTCTCTCTCTCTCTCTCTCTCTCTCTCTCTCTCTCTCTCTCTCTCTCTCTCTCTCTCCCCTTGCTGACAGGTCTCCACCCAGCACACACAACCACAGTCTATCCAGCCACCGGCAATGTCTGGTTAACCCAATCAGCCAGCCAGCTTGGACAGTCTACTGCAATATCCAGAGCTCAGATCCAGATCACAAAGGCTGTGATGTTCTAGGCCCGTCTCTGTCACCTTGTGACATACCTATGAATCACTCTGCACTTGCACTACTCTCCCAATGCAATGTCACCACCATCCGCTTGTTGACAAGGCAAAAGGTTTAAAGGTTCTCAATAAAAGGAATCTGTGGATAATGACACATCCATTATGTTTGAGTAAACAGATAGTAGACAGACACATACCGATAACTACAGTGTAATCTACTTGCTTAGGCACCTTAGTCAGCAGCCACCATTGAAAACATGCCAGGAAGGAGACAGTTGACAAGTGAACTAGTAGACAGTGGGCGGCGGTTCTCTTGTACACAGTTAGTTACAAAACACAGAAACCTAAAGGCACAAAGAGTAGTTCTGACACACGTCACATCTACATGATCTCAATCTCTTTTGACAAAACCTAGTATCAGCTCTGCCCAGATGCTAAAAGACACCTTCCTCTTTCTCAGTTTTGCAACACCCATGTTGAGGCTAAAGACGTAGTGTAGTATAGAGGGCTTCCTTCCTTCTCTATTTAGTAGAGAGAGGAGTCCAAATAAAAACAGTCCAACTAGAATAAAATAGAACACCTTAAATTTACCATTTCCTTCTCACGCACAGACAGCCAAGAAATGGATCCCAATTCGGCATACAATTCCGCAACAGTCCTCTCTCCTCTAGGAATTCTACCTTTTCCTCTCAGCCTGGCCTGAGTAATGAGCCTGGACCCACATAGCTCTGATGTCATCGTCATACAAGCCCAACGTCACTATATCAGAGGGGGTGGGGTGGGGAGACACAGGGAGGTGAATGAGAAGGAACGTGCCCCTGGCGTGCGGTGTGTGTGTGTGTGAGTAACTGTATGTGTGAGGAGGGGTGGGAATAGATGATGAGTGAAGGCAGTCTATTTTTAGCTCAGGAGGAGGATGTGGTTCAGTTGTGACGCGACATGCTCTGATGCGTCTGATCTCTCTCCCTCTCCCTTCCTCTCCACCGTTTATTTGAATGAGGCAATAAATCACTCTCTCTCTCTGGAAGGAGGGGAGCTGAGATAATCGTCAGACGCTCACTGTTCAGCCAACCATCCATTTGCCTCCCTTCACCCCTCTCTCCCTCCCTGCCTGCTATTGCTCAGAGCTATTAAAAACGCTCCATTTGGGTCTCTGGTGGAGAGAGAGAGAGAAGCCAGTGAAAACTAAGGCATTCGATTTCCCATCCTGATGCAGTTTTTCATATCACCTCCGCTGCTGGAGCGGGATTGGAAAAGCTTCTATTTCTTGGTGGCTATGGGGGAAGTGGTAGGTATTGTGCAAACACACCCACACACACAGAAACACACACACAAAGCTGTATTAGAACAGACTGTGTCAGTAGGCACATTGATGGCCAGTCAAACATATCAGCTGTGATCATGGAGTTTCTCATCTCCTGCCAGGCTGTCACTCTAGTCTGGTCTATCACCTTTACTGGGAAATATGCTTTCATCAACAAAGATTGGTGATTTCATCAACACCCTTCTCTCTACTGAACTCCCCTCTGGCTCGTCACACCTTTGCTTCTGAAATCGTTTATGGAAACTAAGTGCAAATATTTGGAGCTGGTGGGAGAGAGTCAATCAATCAAATGTATTTTACATCAGCTGATGTCACCAAGTGCTATACAGTAACCCAGCCTAAAGCCCAGAGTGTGGGGGTGTGAAGAGACTGTCACAAGACCTCTGTCTGTGTTGTATATATTCTATAATCCCAAAATGAAGACAAGAAAATGATGCAATCAACTCTGGACCAAATGACTTAGTCTGTACGTAGCAACCACCAGACAGACTTTTAAACATTCAACCTTTTAACGGAGTTAGACTAGGTGTTGTGTCAAGCCACCGAAGAGAACTAGTACATGGCTTACAGTCCTGACGTTAGCCAGTTTCTCCTGTCTACCATATAAGGGCATTCAGAGACCTTTCGTCTGAATTTCAGAACTGCTGTGTGTTTCTGACAGTTTTTAAACAGCGGCCATTTAAGGAACTTTAATAAGCACAAAACACTAGAAACATCGGAGGTAAATTACTGTTGTGTTTGTATGGTAGAAAGTGGAGAAAGAAAGTATGTGGCGTATTCATGCTAGCATCCCCCTCACACCGTCCTAGATGCCATACTGGTTCTCTGTTAACCAAGTTGTCATGAGAGAAAGAGAGAGAGCAGTGGGGGGGGAGGTCAGAGTTTGTGTGTATATGTGAGAAAAAGAAATGGAGAGAGAAAGAGCGATAGAAAAAGAGAGCGAAATGAAGGCAGAGAGAGATGAATCAACCACAGAGAGTGGGAGCAACGCACGCACGCGCACACGCACTATTAGCATTACTGTCTGGCCAGGGTCCAATGGTCTGAGCCTGGGTAATATACAACCTGGCCTGGCCGTAGCGTATGTGTGGATGTGTGTGTGTGTGTGTGGCTGATGAAGCTTCTACTAAGACCAACGGCCCGTATCCTATTAAAGCGACCATTAATAACAACAGACAGGGAGAGAGTGTAGCCCGTGCCCGGTCACACACACACACACACACACACACACACACACACACACACTGCTACAGATACCACCACACATTGGCCTACACATCATCACACACACACACACAGGCCTACACATCGTCACACACAAAGGGAGAGGACAGGGGAAGATGACACCCTGGACTAACTTTTAACTAACGGACGGACGCTTCAACTGGGTATCCGGTATAAGAGTGTACGATAGGAGGCTGTACATATGTGTGCAGGTGTGCGTGTGGTGTGGTTGTACTATCCTTGTTAGGACCAGGAGGCTATTTTAGGCTTATGGATTAGGGTTAGAATTAAGGTTAAGGGTAGGCCTAGGGGAAATAGGATTTTGATTGTGAATAAATGTGTTGGTCCCCACAAGGATAGTAAAACATATGTGTGTGTGTGGACGTGCATACAGGAGGAGGGGGTTGGTTCTTGAGGGGACCTAAAATCCCCCAAAGTCCCCACAAGGGTAGTAAAAGAAGGAAAATTCTCCCTCGTGGGGACATTTCACACATCCCCATGAGGACAAAGGCTATTTTAAGCTTAGGGGTTAGGGTTACAATTAGGGTTAGGGTAAGGGGTTAGTTGTTAAGTTTAGGATTAGTGGTTAATGTTATGGTAAGGGTTAGGTTTAGGGTTAGGGAGAATTGGATTTTGAATGGAAATTAATTTTAGGTGCCCATGAGGATAGAAGAACATAACATGTGTGTGTGTGCATGCAGTGTGTGTGCGTGCGTGAATGTTTGATGAGGGTGTGACACGCCTGGCTGGGTTTGAACAAAGTGAAGAGATTGGTAATTAGAGTGAGTGCTCAACAGAAGGTAGGCAACACACACACAGGTAGGTAATGAGAATGAGGGCTTTAGATGCGACCTACAGTTAATGTTACACTCCCATAACCTGCAAAATGGAGGCCAGGCAAACATCAGAAGAACACAAAGGGTTCCTAAGTCATACCCTCACAATGATATGTAAGCCAGCAACAGCATTGTATTATTACAGACACATTATTCAGTACTCCAAAATGGCTGCATGATTGACATACAGGGCCTCCCGAGTGGCGCAGTGGTCTAAGGCACTGCATCGTAATGCTAGCTATGCCACTAGAGATTCTGGGTTCGAGTCCAGGCTCTGTTGCAGCCGGCCGTGACAGGAGGCCTATGGGGAAGCGCACTATTGGCCCAGCGTCGTCTGGGTTAGGGGAGGGTTTGGCCAGGCAGGGATGGCCTTGTCCCATCGCTCACTAGCGACTCCTGTGGCGGGCTGGGCGCAGTGCACGCTGACACGGTCGCCAGGTGCACGGTGTTTCCTCCGACACATTGGTGCGGCTGGCTTCCGGGTTAAGTAGGCATTGTGTCAAGAAGCAGTGCGGCTTGGCTTGGTTGGGTTGTGTTTTGTAGGACACACGGCTCTCAACCGTCGCCTCTCCCATGTTGCAGTGATGAGACAAGACTGTAACTACCAATTGGAGACCACAAAATTGGGGTATCATTACAAAACCGGAGGATATTGTCAAATACTTTAATGATTTTTTAATTGGCAAGATTAAAAAATGTAGACATGACATGCCATCAACAAACACTGACACTACACATCCAAGTATATCTGACCAAATTCTGAAAGACACAAATTGTAATTTTGAATTCTGTAAAGTGAGTGTGGAAGAGGTGAAAAATGTTTTGTCGTCTATCAACAATGACAAGCCACCAGGGTCTGACAACTTGGACGGAAAGTTACTGAGGATAATAGCGGACGATATTGCCACTCCTATTTGTCAAATCTTAAATTTAGCCTACTAGAAAGTGTGTGCCCTCAAGCCTGGAGGGAAGCAAAAGTCATTCCGCTACCTAAGAATAGTAAAGCCTCCTTTACTGGCTCAAATAGCCAACCAATCAGCCTGTTACCAACCCTTAGTAAACATTTTTCCTTTGACATTATCAGTCATAGTCTGCTGTTGGAAAAACGTATGCATTATGGCTTTACACCCCATGCTACATTGTGGATAAAGAGTTACCTGTCTAACAGAACGCAGAGGGTGTTCTTCAATGGAAGCCTCTCCAACATAATCCAGGTAGAATCAGGAATTCCCCAGAGCAGCTCTAGGCCCCTTACAATTTTCAATCTTTACTAACGCCATGCCACTGGCTTTCAGTAAAGCCAGAGTGTCTATGTATGTGGATGAATCAACACGTCAGCTACTACAGCAACTGAAATGACTGCAACACTTAACAAAGAGCTGCAGTTAGTTTCAGAATGGGTGGCAAGGAATAAGTTAGTCCTAAATATTTCAAAAACTAAAAGCATTGTATTTGGGACCTCAACTAAATCTTGTAATAAGTCATGTGGAAATTGAGCAAGTTGAGGTGACTAAACTGCTTGGAGCAGCCCTGGATTGTAAAGTGTCATGGTCAAAACATATTGATACAACAGTAGCTAAGATGGGGTGAAGTCTGTCCATAATAAAGCGCTGCTCTACCTTCTTACCAGCACGATCAACAAGGCAGGTCCTACAGGCCCTTGTTTTGTCACACCTGGACTACTGTTTAGTCGTGTGGTCAGGTGCCACAAAGTGGGACTGAGGAAAATTGACTCAGAACAGGGCTCAAAGTCGAGAAGAGATTGACTTCATCCATACTTGTATTTGTGAGAGGTATTGACATGTTGAAAGCACTGAGCTGTCTGTTTAAATGACTAGCACACAGCTCAGACACCCATGTATGCCCCACAAGACATGCCACCAGAGGTCTCTTCACAGTCCCCAAGTCCAGGACAGACTATGGGAGGTGCACAGTACTACATAGAGTCATGACTACATGGAACTCTATTCCATATCAAGTAACTGATGTAAGCAGTAGAATCAGATATTTCAAGACATAAAAATACACATTATGGAGCAGCTGGGACTGTGAAGCAACACAAACATAGGCACAGACACATGCATACACACACACACACGATACCATTCGCACTATACACACACGTACATGTGGATTTTGTGTTGTAGATATGTGGTAGTAGCTAATGGGGATTCATAATAAATAAATAATAGATTTTTTAAAATGCTCTGGCGTGAAGTTTCCCCTAGACATAAAAAAAGCACGTCAATTTGGGTGGTGCACGCGGTGGTAAAACAGTTACAGGATGTTGTCAATGCCATCTTACTGAAAACGAGGCATTTTGGAGATGAGACATGTGTTAAGCCAGTAAGCTGGTTGTGACATAAAAGACAGGCGTATTTCAGGAATAATACCATTTATTTTATCTTCTCCAAAATAGTTCCCAGGAATAGCAGTTGTCAGAGTAGATTTTTATTTATTGACATTTTTTACAGTCGCTCCTGATGACAAAACTATTAAAGCCTCTGTCATATACTTTTCCCACACATTCTAACCCATTTTGCTTCAGGACATGAGAGTCTAAAAGAAAGACATTTGTGGGGGGGGGGAGATGCATTTATGGAGAGAGAAATGCACAGGGTCTGATTAACAAATAGGTATAATTGTGTCACTTGGTAGGACAATGATGTGCTTTGACTAAGAGGAGAGGGTGTATTTTTGCACAAACACTCATGGGGTAGTGCAAATAGGGAACCAATGACTATTGAGTAAGTACACCGTTATATGAAACCTAGTTACGAAAGGGAAGCCCTGCATCATCTCATAAGGCATTCACACACACACACACACATCCACCCTCCCACAAACACACACACACCCCACTTGTGTCTCTGTAACTAGCGCGGTCATTGTTGACTCGACTATACAATAACAAATAACTTACTTTTGGTTGACTATGCAATAAATCAAAAAATCTATTTTGTGATGGCTCCGGTAGAGAGCGGCTGCCACAGCTCTGTAATAAAAACAACCTAATGAGTGTGACTTAGAACCAGACAAGCTGAATGGAATAGTCATTCATTGGCTGGGAAGCCATGTTCAATGGTCTGGAATCCCTGTGTTTATCCAGCTATAAATAGCCTCTTGGTGGGGATGACATGGCATCCTGTGACAGCTTCTCTCTCCCTCTCCTCCCCCTCTGGCCTGGCTACAGCAATGGAGCTCCTGCTGCCGCTGATGGAGTCCACAGTCTTATCGAAAGAGGGGAGGGATGGCAAGCGGGAGGGGGAGAGAGAGACGAAAGGCGGCAATCAATAGTATGACTCATTGTTTCTGCGCTGGCTGCTTCCTAACAGTATTCATAATACAAACCTAATTATTCTGCCTTGATAATCACACACAGCAGAGCTCTCTGTTCATCCAGACTCCGCATACATAATGCCAGTCATTCTGTCTGAGAGAGGAAGGAATAAGGGCCATTTCATAGAGCAGGAAGGCATTTCTATGTATTGAAATAGGCCTGGGTTAACTGTAATTAGGTGTGTTAGGTGAAGGGGGTGTAGAGGGGACTGGAGCGGAGAGGCGCCAGGTTCCCTTGAGCCCAAGATACAAATTAACACACCCCTCAAGGCTGAAACAGGCAGTGTTCTCCTATGGGAAGGCTGCTCCCCACTGTCTGTAGAGTAATTACCTTAAAGGGGAAATCTGCAGTTGCCACATTCATTTTTCGATTGATAAGATTCATGATATGCACCCATTGATTCTTGAAGAATATAACTTACAAATGCCTATCATTTTGATATCATGGATGGTCAGTCCTTGCACACATAGCTCTGTCTGTCAATTTGAGAGTGGTTAGATTTCTCCTGCCCCATCTTTACAGAAACATTGGTGGGGAGAACGCATTGACTATTATTGACTCAACTGCAGATTGCCCCATTAAACTACCAGAGGAAGCAGGCCCCTGATCAATGTTCCCTCAAATGTTTGGGGGCACTGAGTAAATTTCAGGTCTGCTGAGCGCAAATTCTGTGCAACTTCCAGCGATGTTCACTCTGAACACTGAGGCTGTACCCGCTTGAAGTTACAGTTTTAACAGTGGCCAAGTAGGCTACTGTGGCAATTTGATCATAATGTAGGCCTACCGGAGTGACCTACCATGAAGAAAACAATGGAGAAAACACATCCCATAACATTTGAACACAGAAATAGCTGTTCTATCATATCACTTATTCAAGCCTTTTTCAAAATACAACACTGCCCCTTTAAGACATGAAAAAAAATACTCTACCTGACTAGCTTCTCAAAGATGTCTAGAAATGTACATGTTTTGTGCTCTTGTAGGAAGCAATCACTCCCCCATTGCTAACTACAAACGATCTATAACTGGGATAATAACTCACTAACTAGCAAAGGATATGAACAAAATGTGCACAAGTGGCATATGCTTTTTCTTTGATCTCAAAACAATCACATCTACTCATGACCATGACCTGCTGTAAACACAGTCCAGTTGAAAGTAAACAGCACAGATCCATATATGGCAATGTTCTACTTGCATATAGGCCTACTGCAGTTCTGATTGGTTATGCCGCACCGGTCTGTGAAGAGTACGGGCTGAGTCTTGCTTGTCAATGCAATAGAATCCTATTCCGATGCGTTCTGCCTACAACAAAATCTCTTGCATAGTGCGTTTTGTTTCAGTATGTTTTATTGAAAGTGGCTAATATTGCGTTGATTCGAGGGACACGTTAACTAACAGGGAAAACTCTAGAAAGTTGAGTGAAGCTGCGCGGCAGTCTCCGGGCTACAGCGTGAAGCTTAGAGGGAACATTGCCCCTGACACACAGCTACTATGTACCCTGCACACACACACACACACACACACACACACTAACAGGATACAAATAGGCTAATACACACACAGACCCTCCTAAGAACGGTAACAAACATACGCTGATGCACGCACGTAGGTGCACAAATCTAACAACCCCATATTGTGTGACCTATAAGAAGTAGGTGGGGTAGAAAGGTGGGTCCCCACTGTCGATGCAGAAAAAGCTCAGTGTGTCTCTCAGTGATGTAGTGGTGTATTTGGTCAAATGGTGAGAGACAGAAAAAGAACACTATTCCAAAGTGTTCTTTTTCTGTATCTGGTCCTGCTGTGATGTGTGTATATCATAGGAGATAGATAGAGGACTCTAGTGCACAAAAGCCTGCTTCAGAATGGGCAGTGCCGTTGATGATTGTCAACATGTTGAAGTAGTCAACTGGATGAGACTTCCTATGGGTTAAGGAAGGATCACATAATTCCCATCTAGGTCATCAGGAGGGATCAGTTAATGAATTATACTATTGAGCAAACCTTCCATAACTGCAGGTGGCAGTATGCACCCTTTCAGTTTGTTTACCAACTCATAGAAGTAGTGGAAGAAGAAAATGTACTACTTCAATTTGGAGATGGCCTCAATGGCGCTGCCCAAGCAGATGCCATAACGGGACAGATACAATGTTGCGTCCTCTAACTATCTCTATGGTGAACATTCAGTTCCTCATTGAAAGCAGTGACCACACCAAAAGAGAAATAATACATTGTCATGCCTTTTTTGGAGAAATGCACCATTTATGCTACAGAGACTGAGGATAAAGCTGTTAAGCTGCCCTGACATAAAAAAAAACTATTACTGCACAGGCATGCACATACAATAAGCCTCTAACAGAATACCTTGTTATAGCTGACCGTGAGTGTTATCAAAGTTGCTTTAGTGTGAATATGTATAGAAACTGCTTCGCCAATGGAAATCTTAAGGTTAATTGCCTAACCTCAGTTATCTGATATTATGAGTATCATAATCATTATATCATATATCATTCGCTAAGGATCGCCTACTCTCGGAATTAGCCATCAAAAGCGTCTGTCAGAGACAGACAGGTAGAGTGGCAAATTAGGGGAGACCCTCACCTTGCTTAAAAAGAGCCACTCTCCCACCCTCTGGTTATTCTCAAGCATGGTTCACTTCCTCACGCTCTTGCGAGCAGGGGAATGAGGTGAGATATATCACTTATAATATCAGAGAACCGAGGTTATGCAAATTCTCTTTCAATTATTTGTTTACGATATCTCAGATGTGGGGATACGGCCAACTCCCATAATGCAAAACATGCTCTCCAAAGCCAGGGTGGCCCCAACATCAGCAACACCCTGAGTTCCCGAAACTAAGGGAGTACGCACTGAGAAGGAGACTGGGCATAAGGGACGTGCCCCCCCCTTAGAGATGACACAACAGTGAAGGGTAAACTATATCACTATCTGGGCCTTGGCAGCCCGAGAAAAACGGCTATTGGACCTTAACAATGATTAACCTTCTCTCTGTCCCAAAAAAATCATGCAAGGAGCATTGAACCATTGAAAACAGAGCAGGAAGGAACAATCTGTTGACGCCTCGATTACCCCGACATTGCATTTTGGTACACCAGAAGTCCATTCATTTCAAATGGAGCGCTGTGTTTTCCGTCCAGCACTGTGTTGCAGAGGCAGTTGCAGTGCGTTCTGTGTGGTGCATATGTTGGATTTATCGAAAGTATGTGTCAATCTATATGCGTAGATGACTTGACAAAAATGGTAGCAGAAGGTGAATGTTGAACTTTTGTTGCGCACATATCCAGATGATGCTGCGTAACATTTTGCGCAATGACACTGACCGTGTGATCAAGGCGTAAGTCATACCACTTCTCCAAGAAAAACGCAACAACTGTTAGACAGAGAACGTGCATAAATGGCTGGCACTCCTTTCCAAGAGTCGCGGGCCTGTCTCTTTGCTCGAAGATGAGGGGAAGGCCCTATTCCCGTGCTCCGTGTAGCTAGAAGAGGGAAGGATATGCAACATATAGGAGAGAAAGAAAACATCATCACCACATTTTTCCTGGATGTGTCAGCTCTTCCACCCCAAACGGTGTGGTCTCCGTTTTTGGGATGCGGTCTCCTAGGGCCCTCAGAAGGTCATCGATTCTACCTGGCTGCAGCAAGTCAGTCTGGATAGTTGCGGGCGGCAGGCTCTATCAGGACACTGTCACTGACTCACCCAATGATAAAGACAGGGATATGGGCGATACTCTCTGCTAGAGCCAATAAGATATGCTATAGGCCTAGACTACTGTTGAGTTGAGAGTTCTGATAACTAAAGACAGTTTAGAGTTGTTTCTTTGTCTTTTCTCCTTTGTGTTGTTCCCGCGATTGTATTTTGGAATATTGCGATAGGCCTTATTGAGATAGGACTATTTTAAATGTGTTTCACTGACATTCCACACCTCAACAATCAGCTAGACCAGGGACAGGCAAAAATCTGAACACTATCTTCAGGGGCCACAGTGGCTCCTGTTTTTAGTTTTCACATACAAATGGTATATATCCAAACTCAGAATAAAATAGGCTGCACAAAACTAACATGGTAGAACGTTTATTTTGATTGCCGATTTTCTGCATTTATCAGAGTCCCATCACATGAATTGATTTGATATGTGTCCATGTAAAAAAAATGACTAGGGAAATTGTTATTCTTGCAAAGCATGCAAACCCGACATGGGTGAAAACACCATCAAATTAAAGCTGACAGTCTGCACTTTAACCTCATAGTTATTGTATCATTTTACATCCAAAGTGTTGGAGTACAGAGCCAAAACAATAACAAATGTGTCACTGTCCCAACACTTTTGGAGTTCACTGTATTTCCAATACATGTGAGAGAAATACTGCCCATATCTGTTGATATACACTGAGTGTACAAAACATTAGGAATACCTTCCTAATATTGAGTTACATCCCCTTTTGCCCTCAGAACAGCCTCAATTCGTCAGGGCACGGACTCTAGGTGTCGAAAGCGTTCCACAGGGATGCTGGCCCTTTGAGACTCCAATGCTTTCCAAAGTTGTGTCAAGTTGGCTGGATGTCCTTTGGAAGGTAGACCATTCTTGACAGACACGGGAAACTGTTGAGCGTGAAAAACCCAGCAGCGTTGCAGTTCTTGACACACTCAAACCGGGGCGCCTGGCACCTACTACCATACCCCGTAAAAAGGCACTGAAATCTTTTGTCTTGCTCAATTACCCTCTGAATGGCACACATACACAATCCATGTCTCAACTGTCTCAAGGCTTAAAAATCATTTGTTAACCTGTCTCCTCCCCTTCATCTACAGTGATTGAAGTGGATTTAACAGGTGACATTAATAAGGGATCATAGCTTTCCTGAACAGCTTCTATTCCCAAGACATAATACTGCTAAATGGCTAACAAAATGGCTATACGGACTATGTGAGTTGACCCTTGTATTTTATTTTTGCAATCTCTATGCACAATCACAGGACTCTACACACTCACTGACACTCCAATACACTTAATTTACTCACACACAACATGTACACACATTTATACTGACGCTACACACATGCGCACACACACTCACATACACTACATTACCAAAAGTATGTGGACACTTGCTCGTCAAACATCTAATTCCAAAATGATGGGCATTAATATGGAGTTGGTCCCCCCCTTTGCTGCTATAACAGCCTTCACTCTTCTGGTAATGCTTTCCACTAGACATTGTTGGAACATTACTGTGGGGCCTTGCTTCCATTCAGCCACAAGAGCATTAGTGAGGTTGGCCACTGATGTTGGGAGATTAGGCCTGGCTCGCAGTCAGTGTTCCAATTCATCCCAAAGGTGTTCGATGGGGTTGAGGTCAGGGCTCTGTTTAGGCCAGTCAAGTTCTTCCACACCGATCTCGACAAACCATTTCTGTATGGACATCGCTTTGTGCACAAGGGTATTGTCATGTTGGAACAGGAAAGGGCCTTCCCCAAACAAAGTTGGAAGCACAAAATCATCTAGTATGCCGTAGCATTAAGATTTCCCTTCACTGGAACTAAGGGGCCTAGTCTGAACCATGAAATACAGCCCGAGACTATTATTCATCCTCCACCAAACTTTACAGTTTGCACTGTGCATTGGGGCAGGTAGCGTTCCCCTAGCATCTGCCAAACCCAGATTCGTCCGTCGGACTGCCAGATGGTGAAGCGTGATTCACCACTCCAGAGAACGTGTTTCCCTTGCTCCTGAGTACAATGGTGGCAAGCTTTACACCAGTCCAGCTGACGCTTGGCATTGCGCATGGTGATCTTAGGCTTGTCTGCGGCTGCTCGGCCAGAGAAACCCATTTCATGAAGCTCCCGACAAACAGTTATTATGCTGACATTGCTTCCAGAGGCAGTTTGGAACTCGGTTGTGAGTGTTGCAACAGAGGACAGACGAACACTACGCGCTTCAGCACTCGGCGGTCCCGTTCTGTGAGCTTGTGTGGCCTCCACTTTGCAGTTGAGCCGTTGTTGCTTCTAGACGTTTCCACTTCACAATAACAGTTGACCTGGGCAACTCTAGCAGGGCAGAAAATTGACAAACTGACTTGTTGAAAAGGTGGCATCCTATGATGATGCCACGTTGAAAGTCACTGAGCTCTTCAGTAAGGCCATTATACTGCCAATAATTGTATATGGAGATTGCATGGCTGTGTATCCCTTGCACATTGTAAATATGGTATTGAAACTGACCCTGTATATAGTATGCTACTTACTTCTCATGTTCTCATTTCTATTTCTTGTTTGTTATTGTTCTACCTTATGTTATTTTTAGCACTACATTGATATTGATTACTGCATTGTTAGGTTTAGAGCTTGCAAAAAACACATTTCACTGTAGGCCTACTTGTGCATGTGACATTAAAACTTAACTTTAACCTAATTCTCCTAAACCTGCTACGAAAAGTCAATTCTGGAAAAAGCTGGATCTCTGCTAGCCATGACCCTATAACTCTGATTAAGGGGAAAGATTGCTCAGAAAATCGGCGTACGTTTACTTCGATTATGACCTTACGCTAATTATGACAAACAGAGTAAGTGTTTACTTGACTAAATGTCATAACCGGCCTACTGCCATAATCAGTTTAATATCGAATTATTATTTCAAAGTTTAAATCATGCTCTCTGTTGTAGTAATTTAATTATTTCTGTAGACAAGAGTAATTATATAATTTGAATATTCAATTCAATGTACTTTTAAGTAGCCTAATGCACGCGCCTCCTACACTTTATGCTATTGTTTCAAGTCAGCACCCACCCAGCCAGTGAAGGTAACAATGTAAACCGGTTTCCTAGCAACATCTGTCGCTACCTGGCCATTTTTCATCCTCACCATTCCATGCCTTACTGTTCGAGCGGCTGTACTCAACCAAACACCAAATCAAGATGATAAGAACACTCACCTGCAATATGATAGAAATTCGTTACTGCAATTCTCTCAACGCGCTGTTGGATTTCCTGGAATTTGTCAAAATACACGCAACACGGTCTATTGGCTATGAAATTGCTTTACTATAACCAATAACACCTACATCAAATGACAGGCTACCCCAGTAAATGTGCAAATAATTCTGCATCTATCAACGTATTTTCCTCCCATAGCGGCAGTGCTGTCAAATCATCGAGTGTCCTGTCGGTTCACTGTCTTGCCTGATCACGACTCGCACCGAAAAGAGGAACACAATTATATATCCCCAAGACCTATCTGCATCATGTTCGGTTGACATAGCCTATTTGTCCGGCCATTCTAGTCTGAAACCCGCGAATAAAGCCAGATTAACCTAGCTACATACTTCAACGGACACCACGATGCTTTCATGACATTCCACTTATTTGGATGTGCACCTGCTGTTTCCCCTTTGAGAATAAAGCTGACAGCGAATGTTCATTCTGTCTCTCTGTGCTTTTCAATGACAAAGACATCGGACTCGAAACATTCTCCTTCTGGAAAATTACGTAACAAATTACCAGTTGTGGTCGTAGGCTACAGGTTATGTTCCTAGCCCATCCACATCATATGTCCTGTAGTAGGCTAGACAGAAAGCGCCCCACAGTGGCTATATACTGTAATCGCAGACCTGGACTGTGCCTCTACAACGTAGTGTGCAATTATGTGTACAATCAAAGATTATGGATATACTGACAAAATACATGTCTCTCCGCCCTAACAATGGGAGTCGTTGTCCCCAAAGCGACACAGTGGGATGTCTAGCTCCCGCCTATCCTTTCTTTGGTGGACACATCTCATTATTTACAAATTTGATGGAAGGTTGTTGATGTCAAGCGCCTGTATTCAATGGAGTGCGATGCTATGCTACTAGCCTCATGCCATGAATAGGCTTTGCATAGCGATTTCGAGAAAACTCCGGTATAAAGTGTTATCAAAGTTGCCGGGATGTCACTTTTCTTACTTATATCAGTACACTCTTAACTTAAACATTACGAAACTTCTAAATAAGCCAATATTTTTTTGTTGTTGACCAAATTAGACTCTGTCATTGACCTCCGCCGAGTTGGGCCTCTATCTTCCTCTTCCTCTCTGAAATAAAAATCTGTATTGCTGGTGCTATGTATTGGCCATTGAGAGTCTTTAAGGCCACCGGTAGGACATATTGGCAGTCCGCAATATAGGAATGAATGGAATTCTACAGTATTTCAATGAAAGGACAAAATTACAACAATTATTGTTGTTGAAGTGGGGACAGCAAACATTAATAATTATAAAAAAACTATACTATAGGGATTTAATTTGTATTTATTTATATATTTGTATGTTTAGCTCACATAATATAATTGAAAATGATGCATCAAGGTGTCTGTAATAGAGTAAACGTAGCAGAAAGGAATGTAGACATTAATAAAAAAACATTTATATAGCTTCCACCGGTGAGGGAGGCTTGGTGGCTACAACACAGCACCACCTATCAGTCATTTAGTCTAAGAGTGAAATCCCTACTACAGCCCTTCCCAACAATCCAACAGACTTTGCAGGAATCTTACTAGAATCCCCCCCAGAAGCAGCCCAGTGCAAATATTTATAAATGTATACAAAATTACCCAATTTAGTCATTTTAAATATTACACATACAAATTATACCCATCCACAAAAAAAATTTTAAATTATATTTGGAGGAAACACCATAGACCTGGTGACCGTGTCAGCGTGCATGCGCCTGGCCTGCCACAGGAGTCGCTACAGCGCGATGGGACAAGGACATCCGGCCAGCCAAACCCTCCACTCACTCGGACACGCTCATGGGTCTCTCCCTCCACTAACCCATGTGCGTCGCCTCATGGGTCTCCCGGTCGCGGCCGGCCTGGGTATCGAACCAGCATCTGAAGCAACGCAGTTCTCACTGCTATACAGTGTCTTAGAGCGCTGCGCCACTCGGGAGGCTCCATCCTGTTTTTAAATGCTTATCAATTGCCTTGCACAAAGTATCAAAATACAAAAATTTAAATTCTACTTAAACAGGACTCTTAAAGAATTGAATTGAAATGTTAATTGTATTTTTTGATCACAGAATCAATGAGAAAAAAATGGTAAAATAATGTTAAGTGTTAATTATATAAAGCAGCCCATGTAATCATCTGCCAGAGAGTAGCTACAATCGGCCAGAGCCCCAAGTAATACATTTGGGCCAGATAACTCACACCGGAATCAGCCTGCGCTCAATCCCCGCATCCTAGCCATAAGTAATAGTGCCGAAGGCGGCCCAGACTCGAGCCACATGACGTCGGCCAAGTCTGACTTTCAGCTGGCAGAGTCTGACTGTGCTAGCTGGGCAGATGGAAGCCACTCCTCACTAAAAGGCACAAGACAGCTTGCTTGGAGTTTGCCAAAAGGCAACTAACCAGAAACAAGAGTCTCTGGTCTGACGAAACCAAGATTGAACTCTTGAATGCCAAGCGTCTCATGTCGTGGAATATTCTAATCAAGTGAGAGACTGTCATTTCTTCAAACAATCATCTTTATTCAATATCGATCAATTATTGCAATAATGAGGCTGGTTGACCCCACACCCTTGGGTGTTGGACCGAGAAACCCAACCTTAACACAATTGCAAAGTACTATAAAGCTGACACTAAAAATTCTTAGTCATGATTGGGTCCAACCATCCCATGCAGATTGGGGCATCATAAGCAACTCTAGGTTAATCCGGTCATTATCTGCATAGGGTTGTTGTCGTCATAACCCAATCCTGGTTTAGTTTCCAGATGCAAGGATGATTTTGAGACAATGAGGGATTGTTCTACTCCTAAGCTAGCCCTAGTAAACACATGATTGTCTATGTAATGCAGTCTTTAACTCATTTGTCAGCTCAAGCCATCTCTGGTGCCAATACGCCAAGATTAGCTGCAGGGCTCTAGAGCGACCATAAAAACACAGACATTAGCATTAGCATAGAAAACACATACATTAGCATAAGAAATGTCTTACTGTTAGTGAAATATGAATTGTTAACCATTAATATCAAATAAATTAGGTAAATACATAATCTTTCCCTCACACAAGTCTGGAGGAAACCTGGCACCATCCCTACGGTGAAGCATGGTGGCAGCATCACGCTACGGGGATGTTTTTCAGCGGCAGGGACTGGGAGACTAGTCAGGATCGAGGGAAAGGAGATTCTTGAAGAAAACCTGCTCCAGAGTTTTTATTTTGTCATTATGGGTTAATGTGTGTAGATTGATTTAGGAGAGCGAAAATAATCATTTAAATCCATTTTAGAATAAGGCTGCAATGTAACAAAATGTGGAAAAAGTCAAAGGGTCTGAATACTTTCTGAATGCACTGTATATAGTCTTGATAACCCACAGAGACCCAGGTGTTGTAATAAAGTAAGCGTTATTTATTGAAAGAACAGTACATTTTAGTTCCAGTGAAGTTCATGTCAAGTCATTCATCGCCAACTGCCAAAAAACACTACATGGCCAAAAAAACTGAAACAGTGTAAATACTGTAGAAATTCCATGCATTACATACAATAAGACGTTGCTTCAAGCAATGTCCATTTGTGGAGCAGTGTACTTGTGTGTAATATTTCAAATGTGTGCTGGTTTCAATTTTTGCAGGAAGTCCATAGTATACTAGGAAGAGAGGGGGGTTAGGTACTGATGTAATCCTTCCCTTCACAACAGAATTAACACAAAATAATGTTCAAAGGAGATAAAATATATAAAAATGGAAAAAGGCAAGCAACTTCAAATTTGCTAATATACAAGGTTTTTGTAAAAGATTTTCAAGTAATGATGGAACTGGGAAAAACAATGGCTTGGGCAAACATGATTTTTTTTATTGAACGTTGTAGGCTATCAAGATTATTATATTTTTAATGCACCAGGAATAAACATTGTAATGAACACAATTAAATGTAATAAATACAATTTTATGCAGTGTACGAGGAATAAAAACATATCAAAACGATGCATAAAAATGTATACCTAGACGGAGATGGCAGTGGACCATTCCAGATGGGTAAATGTCTCTGCTGGATATTAGGATGTTCTGCCATTCATATTGATCCATAGATGGCTGATAAAAATAAAAAATAAAATAAAACAAATAAAATCGACATAATTTACCTGAATATGGAAAGTAAAGCATATATTATCTCTTTATAACGTCTAAAAAATTTAACGACTTTACAAATCTGTGCATTTCTAAAAATATACTCCTCAAAATTGTGAGCTCTTCCAAACATATAGAAAAATATCCCAGAGTTTTATGTGTAAAAAAGACTGTGGGTCATGTACAAGTGATCTGTGATACAGAGTTAAGAGCAGGTTGACCTTTATTGTCATGAGTTTTGCCCCGGAGGCAGAACTGAACAGTTTCCGCTAGATGTTCCAGCTGCAAAGTCAAATTTGGCAAAATAATAAAAATGTATGAAAACAAAAATGTGCTTTTTGGTCTTCATTTTTAAAAAAAATTCAACTTCATAATCATCATCTCCAGCACCACCTCAACATCAAACATATGTGAAAATGGCACATTTCTATGTTTTGTATTAAAAAACCTAGAGGAAGATGTTTCCAATGACATCATCAACCAATTAGTAGACAATTGGTAGGCAACGCCTACTCACAATTGGTTAAAGTCCCACGATGCACACTGATGTCGTCATCGGAAACACTTATCTTCCTCTATATTTTTTACTACAAAACATAGAAACGCATACATTTCATATATGTTGATGTTGGGGTAGTGCAGACGATGAATACGAAGTTGAAAAATGTTGAAATGTCCCTTTAACGTTAGGCTTTAGGGTGAGCAGTATGGTTAAGGTTTTAAATCAGATTTTATGACATTGTGACTGTGCCAGCTAGTGTGACCACTGCAGAGCTGCTCGAGTCATCTCAATAAATGCCAACCGACGAGTTAAGAGAGAACAATCAGGGTTCTTTATCCAACGACATCACAGAAAACGGTGATATTTATTAATCTATAACTAGGAACAGGAGTTTTTCCTGACCATGCGATCTGACCAGGAAAAGCCCTAGACCCTACCTATGGCGTCATCTAATAAAAACATTGCTATATGTTGGCAGAGGAGCGTAGAACGTGGAACCTCTTCAGGGTCATGCGAATGGAACCCAGGTCACGGTTTACGCTCTCTAGACGCTTCTCTAAGGCCACCTGAGGAGTAGGGGAAACAGTCATTTAGCTGGAATAGCATAAACATTCACACATAGGGTACACAAAGATCTTTGTTTTAAAGTAATATCCCCATCTATACTATTCAATTACCTCACACGAGTCCATTTCATCAAACAAACACGTTCATGACAAAAGAAAAGATCACATTTAGTCTAGGGATGCACAATCTATCGGTAAGCATATCGGAATCGGACGATATTAGCGAAAAATGTAAACATCGGCATCGGCTTGATGTCTAGTTTAACGCCGATGTGAAAAACCGAAGTCAAAGCTGACGTGCACACCTATATATACAGTTGAAGTCGGAAGTTTACATACACCTTAGCCAACTACATTTAAACTCAGTTCTATTTAACCAGACCAGAGGACATTTCTCCAAAAAGTACAATCTTTGTCCCCATGTGAAGTTGCAAACCGTAGTCTGGCTTTTTTATGGCGGTTTTGGAGCAGTGGCTTCTTCTTTGCTGAGCGGCCTTTCAGGTTATGTCGACATAGGACTCATTTCACTGTGGATATAGATACTTTTGTACCTGTTTCCTCCAGAATCTTCAGAAGGTCCTTTGCTGTTGTTCTGGGATTGATATGCACTTTTCGCACCAAAGTACATTCATCTCTAGGAGACCCAAACACGTCTCCTTCCTGTGCGGTATAACAGCTGCGTGGTCACATGGTGTTTATGCTTGTGTGCTATTGTTTGTACAGATGAACATGGTACCAACAGGCATTTGGAAATTGCTCCCAAGGATGAACCAGACTTGCAGAGGTCTACAATTTCATTTTGAGGTCTTGGTTGATTTCTTTTGATTTTCCCATGATGTAAAGCAAAGAGGCACTGAGTTTGAAGGTAGGCCTTGAAAAACATCCACAGGTACACCTCCAATTGACTCAAATTATGTCAATTTGCCTATTTTCTGGAATTTTCCACGCCGTTTAAAGGCACAGTCAACTTAGTGTCTATAAACAATTGTTGGAAAAATGACTTGTGTCATGCACAAAGTAGATGTCCTAACCAACTTGCCAAAACTATAGTTTGTTAACAAGAAATGTGTGAAGTGGTTGAAAAACGAGTTTTAATGACGCCAACCTAAGTGTATGTAAACTTCCGACTTCAACTGTAGGTAGATGATGTAATGACGCCACGAAAAATACAGTGCTACACAGAACAAAAACAGAAAAATACTAAGCGCGCACTTCCAACAACTAAACAAGTTCAAGTCGAGCAGTCAGAAAATTTCAGCGAGACAACTCAAAAGGCAAAATCCATTAACGTCAAGATAATGGAATTCATTACCCTTGACAATCAACCGTTCTCTGTCATGGATGATGTTGGCTTTCGCCGACTGATCGAGCACCTTGAGCCCCGGTACACACTACCAAGTAGGCGCTATTTTTTGGATGTTGCCCTACTGGAGTTACACAGTATTGTTGAAATGCACATCTATGAACTACTGCTATTAGCTTCACGACTGACATTTGGACCAGCGATGTCAGCCCCATGAGCATGCTGAGTCTGTCAGTATGCTCAAGAATGTGCTGGTTCTCATACCGCTGCTGCCATTTCAATGGCATTTGAGAACATCTTGGAAACGTGAACACACTCCTAGCGCCATTCTAACAACTGACTGGAGAAATAAGCTCATCAACTGCGTCTGCAGCAGATGTGATACCCTCTGTCCTGGCATTGAAACGCCTGCTCAACAAAACTGCCGACACAGACCGTGGGGTTAACTTGGAAAAGTACTCTACTAGAGGCTGTGAACAAGCAATTCGGTGGCATTCTCTCTGAGCCTCTTTACTGTGTCACCACCATGCTCGATGCTAGGTACTAGGACCGCTACTTTGATGCAGACAAGAAACAGGGTTTACGTGAAATGTTACAGACACAGCTGGACAAGATGAAAATGGACAGAGTGACAGTGCGCACCGAGGAAGAGGAGCCATGACAGAAGAGGCCACGGACAGACAGAGCTGAAACTTCACTGCTTGACATGTATGATAAAATCCTGATTGAGACTGAACAAATTAACAACGAAACAGCACAGCAAGTAAAATAAATAGGTTTTGAATATGTTTTACTGGTAATGGGGACATACGTAAATGCCAACAAAATAACTTTGTTGTCAGTGTTTCAACTATTTAACTGTACTAGAATGCTTAAAAGGCCGCTACCATTTTAAATATCTGTATCGTTTCTTTTTTTGGCATATCGGATGTCGGCCAAAAGTTTCATATCAGTGCCCTAATTTAGACCCAATCACGCCTCACTAATATGTAACGAGGCCCTGCATGGTTTGGTGTGTGTGACTGTGACCTTACCTCATCTAACCTGGTCTGCAGGCTCACCCTACCACCAGATCCAGGCATCCGGCTCAACGCTGACTCAATCTGCACAAAACACACCCAAATGAATGAATTACATAAATAAATAAATATATAAACTAACCAACAATTTCACAGCACTAAGATTAAATCAGATGAACCAAGCAGGCAGGCCGCGCTGCGCTGTGTGTGTTGCCCTAGGCAGAGGCGGGAGGATACTTAAGGCTGCTGCAGGGTAAAGGGAAGGAGAAAGGAGTTAGCACCCCTCAGTCATAACAGAGCAGGAGAGGCAGGATCGTGGACTTCAGGAGACAGCAGAGGGAGCACGCCCCCATCCACAAGAGATTGAAAAACAGCTTCTATCTCAAGGCTATCAGACTGTTAAATAGCCATCACTAGCCGGCCTCCTACTCATTTCATTTGTACATATCATATTCTAGTCAAATCAATCCTATTCAACTATTGCTGTAATTATACACTGTACTATCCTAAAGATATACTAAATATTCTATCCACATACTCTCCATATATCCCACCACATACACATATATATACAGTACCAGTAAAACGTTGACACACCTACTCATTCCAGGGTTTCTCTTTATTTGTACTATTTTCTACATTGTAGAACAATAGTGAAGACATCAAAACTATGAAATAACACATGAAATTATGTCGTAACCAAAGAAGGGTTCAACAAACTTTATATTTTATATTTGGAGATTCTTCAAAGTAGCCACCCTTTGCCTTGACGACAGCTTTGCACTTCGCGTCATACCCAAGACGGCTGCAATCGCTGCCAAAGGTGTTCCAACAAAGTACTGAGGAAAGGGTCTGAATACTTACGTTTTTTAAGTTTATCCGTTTTATTTTCAATATAAACTCGCAACCATTTCTAAAAATCTGTTTTTGCTTTGTCATTATGGAGGTATTGTGTGTATATTGATTAGAGAAAAAAACAATTGAATACATTTTAGAATAAGGCTGTAACATAACAAAATGTGGAATAAGTCAAGGGGTCTGAATACTTTCCGAATGCACTATAATTATACTCTGGACTCTGACATTGATTGTCCTAATATTATATATTTCTTTATTCCATAGTTGTACTTTTAGATTTGTGTGTATTGTTGTGAATTGTTAGATATAACTGCACTGTTGGAGCTAGGAACACAATCATTTCGCTACACCTGCAGGGCAGCAGGTAGCCTAGTGGTTAGAGCTTTGGGCCAGTAACTGAAAGGTTGCAGGTTGCTGGATCGAATCCCTGAGCTGACAAGGTAAAAAGCTGTCGTTCTGCCCCAGTTAACCCACTGTTCCCCGGGCGCCGAAGACGTTGATGTCGATTACGGCAGCCCCACGCACCCCTCTGATTCAGAGGGGTTGGGTTAAATGGGGAAGACACATTTCAGTTGAATGCATTCAGTAACGTCATGCTAAATGTGTGTATGCAACCAATAAAATATGATTTGATTTAAAGCAGTGCAAATAAAAACACAAACTCATCTCTTAGCCCCAGTCCCTTGGAACTCCCAGTAGATTTGAAAGGGTTTGGATGGATATGCTAATAATGGTCTGGTAGGCCAATTCCATTACATTGCTTATGGTCATGCAATCTTTACAGATCGACTGGCTGTCTCTGGCTAGGGGTTTAGGTATGGGTAAAAAGGCATTTTATGCTTGGTCTTGTTGATATTGTACATCGCTAGTGAGCGGAATGTCCTCTCTATTGTGAGGGTCTAGATTAATAACAAAAGCCTTGTAACAGTCTGTCTCACCTGTTGTTTCTCCATAGTGAGCTCGTCAAACAGCCTCTCAGCGTCGGCCAGAGAGTGGAGGTCTGTCCCGGGGTCCTGGAGGTCTGAGCCTAACCCCCCAGCCCCCTGCTCCTCCCAGCCCAGCCCACACACCCCCTCCTGGGGCTCAACACTGCCCGATGACTCAACTGAACCACCAGATGACCGCTGAGTGGCTGGAGGAGAGAGAGGGCAAGAGAGAGACGGTAGTAGTGTCCCCCTTGGCATTTTTCCTATTTTGTTGCATTACAACGTGTAATTTAAATGGATTTTTATTTGGATTAGTGAAGTGAAGTTTAAAAATTACTTGTTTCAAATAAATAAATAAATAAAATACAAAACGGAAAAGTGGTGCATGCATATGTATTCACCCCCTTTGCTATGAAGCCCTTAAATAAGATCTGGTGCAACCAATTACCTTCAGAAGTCACATAATTAGTTAAATCAAGTCCACTTGTGTGCAATCTAAGTGTCACATGATCTGTCACATGATCTCAGTAGATATATGCCTGTTCTGAAAGGCCCCAGAGTCTGCAACACAACTAAGCAAGGGGCACCACCAAGCAAGCAGCACCATGAAGACCAAGGAGCTCTCCAAACAGGTCAGGGACAAAGTTGTGGAGAAGTACAGATCAGGGTTGGATTATAAAAAATATCAGAAACTTTGAACATCCCACGGAGCACCATTAAATTCATTATTCAAAAATGGAAAGAATATGGCACCACAACAAACCTGCCAAGAGGGCTACCCACCAAAACTTACAGACCAGGCAAGGAGGGCATTAATCAGAGAGGCAAGAAAGAGACCAAAGATAACCCTGAAGGAGCTGCAAAGCTTCACAGCGGAGATTGGAGTATCTGTCCATAGAACCACTCTAAGCCGTACACTCCACAGAGCTGGGCTTTACGGAAGAATAGACCGGAAAAAGCCCTTGCTTAAAGAAAAAAATAAGCAAACACGTTTGGTGTTTGCCAAAAGGCATGAGGGAGACTTCCCAAACATATGGAAGGAGGTACTCTGGTCAGATGAGACTAAAATTGAGCTTTTTGGCCATCAAGGAAAACTATGTCTGGTGCAAACCCAACACCTATCACCACCCCGAGAATATCATCCCCACAGTGAAGCATGGTGGTGGCAGCATCATGCTGTCGGGATGCTTTAACCGGCAGGGACTGAGAAACTGTTCAGAATTGAAGGAATGATGGATGGCGTTAAATACAGGGAAAGTCTTGAGGGAAACCTGTTTCAGTCTTCAAGAGATTTGAGACTGGGACAGAGGTTCATCTTCCAGCAGGACAATGAGTCTAAGCATACTGCTAAAACAACATTTGAGTGGTTTAAGGGGAAACATTTAAATTAGAGGTCGGCCGATTTCAAGTTGTCATAACAATCAGCACATCAGCATGTGTGGACGCCGATTACATTGCACTCCACGAGGAGGCTGACCACCTGTTACACGTCAGTGCAGCAAGGAACCAAGGTAAGTTGCTAGCTAGCATTAAATGTATCTTATAAAAAACAATCAATCTTAACATAATCACTAGTTAACTACACATGATTGATAATATTACTAGTTTAACTAGCTTGTCCTGCATTGCAAATAATCAAATGTGGTGCCTTTTAATTTATCATCAAATCACAGCCTACTTCGCCAAACAAATGATTATTTAACAAACGCATTCGCGAAAAAAGCTCTGTAGTTGCACCAATGTACCTAACCATAATCATCAATGCCTTTCTTAAAATCAATACACAAGCATTTTTTTTTTTTTTTAAACCTGCATATTTAGTTAAAAGAAATTCACGTTAGCAGGCAATATTAACTAGGGAAATTGTCGCTTCTCTGGCGTTCTATGCAAGCAGAGTCAGGGTATATGCAGCAGTTTGGGCCGCCTGGCTCGTTGCGAACTGTGTGAAGACTATTTCTTCCGAACAAAGACCGTAATTAATTTGCCAGAATTTTACATAACATTGAAGGTTGTACAATGTAACCGCAACATTTAGACTTATGGATGCCACCCCTTCGATAAAATACAAAACGGCTCCGTATTTCACTGAAAGAATAAACGTTTTGTTTTCGAAATGATAGGTAATTAATATGGTAAAATCCGGAAACTAAGGCCCGTATGTCTGTGTGTTTATTATAACTAACTGAGTGGTGGTAGGCAGCAACAGGCTCGTAAGCATTCATTCAAACAGCAGCTCTTAGCAATGCTGGGATGCACAGCGCTGTTTACGACCTCAAGCCTATTATCAACTCCCGAGATTAGGCTGGCAATACTATCGTGCCTATAAGAACATCCAATAGTCAAAGGTATATGAAACAAATGGTATAGAGAGAAATAGTCCTATAATAACTACAACCTAAAACTTCTTAACTGGGAATATTGAACACTCATGTTAAAAGGAACCACCAGCTTTCATATGTTCTCATGTTCCGAGCAAGGAACTTAAACGTTAGCTTTTTTACATGGCACATATTGCACTTTTACTTTCTTCTCCAACACTGTGTTTTTGCATTATTTAAACCCAATTGAACATGTTTCATTATTTATTTGAGAATAAATAGATTTTTATTTATGTATTATAGAAGTTAAAATAAGTGTTCATTTGGTATTGTTGTAATTGCCATTATTACAAATATATATATATAAAAAAGAAACAAAATTACAATAAAAAAAGAATAAGAAATAAACAAATCAGCATCGTCTTTTTTTGGTCCTCCAATAATTGGTTTCGGTGTTGAAAATCATAATCAGTCTACCTCTAATTTAAATGTCTTGGAATGGCCTAGTCAAAGCCCAGACCTCAATCCAACTGAGAATTTGTAGTATGACTTAAAGATCGCTGTACACTAGCGGAACCCATCCAATTTGAAGGAGCTGGAGCAGTTTTGACTTGAAGAATGGGCAAAAATCCCAGTGGCTAGATGTGCCAAGCTTATTGAGACATACCCCAAGAGACTTACTGCTGCAAAAGGTGGCTCTACAAAGTATTGACTTTGGGGGGGGGGAGTGAATTGTTATGCACGCTCAAGTTACTTCTTGTTTGTTTCACACAAAAATATTTTGTATCTTCAAAAAATCTATTCTAATTCCAGGTTGTAAAGCAACAAAATAGGAAAAATGCCAAGGGGGGTGAATACTTTCGCAAGCCACTGTATTCCACTGAACACACTAACCAGGTGTCAAGAGTGTAAAACATTGCTTCTTTTACCTTCTGAAAACAGTCTCTTCTTGGGGCTGGAGTTGTGGAAGGAGTGGTGTCTCTGGTCTGATGCCACGTCAAACCTGAAACGGACAATCACAAACCTTAACTCTGAGGCTAAAACATATCAAACACGGTAGGGAAAATGTGTCAGGAATAATGAGACAATAGCTGGAGAAGACACACCTGTAAGGAACAGGATGAAAACAAATCAAGGGTGCACAGATTCAGCTTAGGACCGGTCCTGTCGTCCAGGGGTACTTAACCCGTACCTGTTGTGTAGCTGCTGTTGTCGTGGTGGTGGGTTGCCAAAGGCAGTGGAGTAGTTCTCTGTAGGACAGCGTTTGGGGCTGGATTTAGCCGACTGAGGCGTCATCAGGGTCTCTCTCTTAGCTAGAACATAACACTAGATAAGTTCAAAAACCCTACACAATGAACTACACAAGGAAATAGCAGTGAAAATGACATGACGCACTGGGTGTGGTAGGGGGGAAGGTGGCCCTCTGGGCGCGGGGGGGCAGAGAGGAGGACCTGTGGCCTTCTGGAGACAGACTTCTCTGGGCTCTCAGCAGACACACTCCCCTGAATGTCCCAGACGCAGCCCTTCCAGGAGAATCCACACCCTGGGGAGGTCCATCCCTGCCTCCATTCAGACAGACCATGCCTCTTTCAGATCCGGACACACCACTCTCCTGTCCAGTCCCGCCCCTGTCCTGTGTTGGTGGTTCTCTGTGGTTTCTCTCTACGAAGCCAACAGTGGGCCTCCGGCTGCCCAGCCCTGCAACACAGACAGATACATAGAGACAGCTAGTTAATAATAATCGTGTCCCCTTCGGGGAAATCTGTCTTGCATCTCAACAAACACCACCACAGCATCATCACATAAGTTAAAGTATATAGCTCAAAAACAGACTAACAATCAAAAGACTTCAGAGTAGACTAGAGAATCAAACACGTCCTCTAGCTTTTAGAGAACTTTCTTAGAACTGACAAGATCATGTTAGTTTGCAAAAATCACTCAATTTTCACACGACAGAAAAGCTTAAAATGCTGGTTTCAGATGAACTAAAAAAAACATATCCAAAAGGCTGAGGGGAGAATACAACCTCCAACTTTATGACTGGAGCCAATGACTGAGTTATGCTATACTGTTCCAGCACCGTGCTGAGGACGGAGTGAAGAGAATGAGTTGGTGAGTAAGCGGAGGGCCTACTGTGGGATGAGGAGTGTGTCTTACTGGAGGCCAGTGAGAGTGAGTCAGAGGTACTGTGGCTGGTCTTACAGGGGGCCCGGTCCTCAGTGGTTCTGGTCTCATCCAGCTCTATCAGGGCCCTCATCAGTGGGGTCAGAGGCCCCCGAGTCTCCCTCACAACCTCACCCCTTTCCTGCTCATGCTCTGGAGGGGACAAACACCTACAGGACAAAACAGGACCCGGGTGAGTTAAACTGGTCCGATTTTTAATCAGGGTTAAATCAAGGGGATTAAAAGGAGGTATTCCAAAGTTAACACTGCAACCATACCTCCTGCTGCCAGTGTGGTCTGTAAAGTGGCCCGAGCTGCCTGATTGGTCAGTTTGAGGGCAAGGGGACATCCTGTAACTCTGCGATTGGTCAGTTTGAGGACCGGGAGACTTCCTGGTGCTGTGTGATTGGTCGGTTTGAGGGCAAGGAGAAATTCTATAGGTGGATTCTGGTTGCCAAGGGTGTTTGCTGGGCGAAAGCAACAGGTCCGGATGGTGGTACAGACTGGAGAGGGATAACAGTAACAACAGCTACAGTCAGTCAGAGAGACAGGAGAGGGTTAAAAAATAATAACGGCTATAGGTCAGACCTGCTTTGGGACCTAACGGAAGCACAACATGTATGCATACGTGGAGGAGAGGAGACCATACCCAGCTCCAGAAGGCTGTGTGTGGTTGTGGACAGCCTGGCGACTCCTGGTCTGGTTCTCATGCTCCAGCTGATTCACCTGGCTCTCCAGCTTACAGACCACCCTGAGGAGGCGGGCCACAGACAGATACAGGAAAGAGAGTGTGGGTGATCGAGACATGTCAATTACAGGATTGCCACCGGTGCTGGGACAAAACACACGGATAAAGAAAAGCTGGCACATGATACATCTATTCTTTGTTTGCCAAAATAGATAGTCACACCAAAAGAGAATAACTCCTCTCTCAGTCAAAAGGGATTCTTCAATCTGTCACTCTTGGCCCGTATCCACAAAACATCAGGGAAAATGTCCTAGGAATCATGTTAAAAGCTGTTTTAAGACGACAACAAAAGCTCCCAGCTCAGAGGTTTTAGGATCATTTTAAGACTGTCACACAGGGTTATCGTCTGTAGATGGCTGTGCAAAGAAAATCTATTAAATCCTTTTAAATCTCAGGCTGTAACAACAAACTGTGGAATTAAGTCAAGGGGTTCGAATACTTTCTGAAGGCACTGTAGGTAATTCAATAATCAAAAAGAACAACATGTTTATTTATTAGCCTCGTGGTTCTAAGTATTTAGGCATGTCATATAAAATATAGGCTACATGTGAAATCATTTTGAAAAGCGCAAGAGATACTGTTGCATGTAGGTCCAGATTATTTATGGAGTGATCATATAAAAATATCAAAACATTTTAACACCACCAAAGCAATTGCTTGTGGCATGGGAACCACTGACTCACTGCATTTCTCCATTGTTAAAAACCCTTTCTGGTAACTTAACAGGTTAAGACAGCTCATGAGCTCTCCTAAATATCTGTCGACTAGGTGGAACTGGAATTTAAGACTAAAGAGGCTTCATGCATAGCTTTTATTTTGAGCCATAAGAGTAGGAGTGAAGTCTCTATTCTCAGCACTTACGACACATTTTCTACTCTGATGTACATTGTGGATACGGCCTTTCTTCTCCTCCTGCTCCTCCTTTTGACCATCTTTGCTGTTTGAGAGGATGGCTACGGGCTGCTGGTGGGAGATGGGTAGGAGGCTTGACCAAATCCGTACATTCAATTATATTTTCTTTTTTAAAATCATGGGCTGGAGCTCCTTGTGTGGTGTTGACTGTGTTTGTTGTGACTGTCCTGTTTGTGGATGTTCTGACAATTCTAAATATAAAATCACCCCAAAAAATGTGGTCACTCTGGTAACACTGGAGGTGTCAAAAACACTCAACAACTGGATGTCCGATTTGGACAAATTACATAACTCTGAAAGTAATTGAAATACCCCAAATAGTATTTGAACCCAGGTCTGATCATGACAAAGACATTTCGAAGTAAATATCTTCACATTTTCTCTTTGAAAATACAAGTAGTTGAATATTGGAATGTGTTTGGAAATACACTTGGAAAGTATTGGCATCTATTTGAAAATACTCAAATACACAAGACGCTTGTATTTGAAAACACCTTCAAATAGAACTAGATTTTCGACCACGTTATTTGAAAATACTCAAATAGGGCTATTTTTTAACCCAGGTCTAGTTATGATTTATCTAGCATATCTACCTTGTAGATGTTGGTTTTCAGGTCTTGGTGTTGGATGCTTGATGTTACCTTTTTAGTTCAGAAACCTGCTCGTTGGCATCAAACAGCTTGTTCTCTGTAGACACCAGGTTGTCCTGTTGATAGAGAACAAAAGGTTAGAACCAGAACAATGTGTCACCTGTTATTCTTGAGGTGGAATAACACCGAAAAGGACAATAGATTATACTAATAGAATAGTTCCGTTACCTTAACCCCCCCGTGGTCTTTCTTCAGAGAGTCATACTCTCCCAGAAGCTAGGGAGACAAAAACACACAACCCCTGAGTCATCATGACCACACACACCGGAGTGTGTCTATTAAACCTTTGTGCTACAGCCAACTAGCTTATTACAAGGTCCCTTGCACACATCCAGCGGGTACTGAAAGAGCTGCTCAAATAAGAGACTGGTGTAAGAGACGTAGAGGTACTGTTCTCCAGATGTTCTGTAGGACATCTCCCAAACTACAACACCTAGAAAGTAGTCTTTCCCAGAGGGTCAGAGACCAGAGATTTCAGTTGGTTTACTTAGCTAGTCTGGTATAACATCAGAACTCACGTCCTGCAGCATCTTGTACTCCCTCTCCCTCCTGGCCTCCTTATCTTGCGTTTCTCTGCAGGCGTTCTCCAAAGCCTCCTCTAGCTGCCGGACCCGGGTCCTGAGGCGGCCGGCCGAGGAGTCCTTCTCCCTGCCTGACTGCCTGCTTTCGTCCAATCGCTGCTGCAGGGACGTTGCCGTGGAGCAGGCTGTGTTGTAGCGCTCTGGCCAGTCAGCCTGAAAGAGACAGCAGAGCTCGTCACACACAAACACACACACAGACACACCTCTAAGGGTATAACAGTATCCTACCAGTTGTTTCTCTAGGATGGTGTTCTTGTTCTCCAGCTCCTGGATACGGCTGCTTGCTTCAGATAGAGCTCGCTCTAGCTGAGCACACCTGGTAATACAACATCCACGACTTAGATCTCACACACACACCAACCTTCCACCAAACACACCCACCCACACTCTCCACCACTACCTCTGTCTGAGTGTGTGGTTGCTCTGCTCCAGGTCGTGAGGCAAGTCTCTCAGGTCCAGTTTGTCCCGGAGGA
The DNA here is from genome assembly GCF_018296145.1 of Oncorhynchus tshawytscha. Taxonomy (NCBI): domain Eukaryota; kingdom Metazoa; phylum Chordata; class Actinopteri; order Salmoniformes; family Salmonidae; genus Oncorhynchus; species Oncorhynchus tshawytscha. The sequence continues at coordinate 8,708,481 of NC_056448.1, forward strand.
CTTTGATCTCTGCCTCGTAGTAAGCCTTCAGATCAGCAACATGACGAGTGTGTTTCTCCCTCAGCTTCTCTCTCAGCCTGGAGAAAGAGGGGAGAATAGAAAGAAGGAAAAAGAGGAGGAATGGGAGGAGAAAGAAGATTAGTAGTACTCATTATGTATCAATTACCTTAGTTATTCTACTACTTGTTCCTCTGATTTATGCCCTAAATAATATTAGTGTGGCCCCAGAGGTGTCATGCCCATAGGGGGCACAGGGGCATGTGCCCCCTCTGATTTCCCAGAATTAAAAAAAAGGGTTTAATTTGTTGGTTCTATGTAATACTACAGTGGTCTACAGTAATATATAGCAATTTTATGAAGTTGGCTTTAGCTAGCCCAGATAGGTTCCCAATCACATCACCAGCTGCCAAGAAGCCATTTCAGGCAATCAAGTTAGTTAGACAAGCTAGCTACTATATCTTAGCTAGCATGCCTGCTGGCAAGGTTGGTAGACTTTAGAAAAGCGAGCAATTACTAAATGTACTGAAAAAGACACACTCCTTTCAATCTTTTACCCAGATTTTAGTCATAAAAAATAACCACCAATACACACAGCTCAAGAAGTATGCTTAGATATGCAGAAAACGAAACTTTTTTTTAAACGTAGAAGTAAGTATAATTATGGCTCTAGATTGCAGAACAAAAATTTTCAAATTTATGAAAAATACAATTTGTCGACCTCTCAGCTATCCTCAGGGACTTTGTGCCCCTCAGATGTGTGGACTGCATGACGCCCCTGTGTGACCCAATCTATAAAAACATAACCAGCCATCTGGCCACTCACAGAGAGACGATCACAGGGTCTTCCAGTGACGCCGCTTTCTCCATACGAGGGCCGCTCCGGGAGTGTGTGTGAGAGTGCGTCTGCCTCCCAGACACAGCCAGTTGCTTCAGGGTGCTGGTGTGTGTGTGACTCCCCTCCTCCTCGCTGGCCTGAGTGACTAAGGCCTTGCGTTGCTGGCTGCTGGGGAGCATCAAGGGCTTGGAGGTAGAGGGGTGCGACGGGGCTGGTTTTATCCGAGGAGAGGCCACTCTGGCTAGGGTAGGTGCAATGGCGGAGAGGCTGGAGGCGCAGTCTGTGTCCCCGGGGTTGGCACTGCCCTCGGCCATGCTGTCTGGGCTGACGGGGGTGTCAACGCGGGGGTAGAGCTGCGGCTGGGTGGGGTAGGAGGGGCTGCTGAAGTGGGAGGGCGAGGTGAACCCGGAGGTTCGATCTGATTGACGGAGCTGAATAGTGGGATCTAGAGTTAACACCTAGAACAAAGAGAAGGGTTAGAACAGGTGTCTGTGTGTGTTAGACAATATATTGTTTATATTGTATACCGGGGTATTTTGAAATACCGACAGTATGAATTTCAATACTGTGAGTTGGGGACACCCCCACCTTGTGGGGGCTGCCAGGGCACGTGCTATGTCACTGCTTATAACTGCAAGTATAACTATAAGAAAAGTAAGATATGTCAAATTAATTATATCCAGCTCAGGGCTCCAGCTATGAATTTGGTTTACTAAATGTCAAGATCAAGCTTCTTGGGTACAGAAGAGACATTCAAATCTACTCCTGGATCAAGATCCCTGTTAACTAAATTGTTTTGTGAAACAAAAAAACTAAAATAATTATACAATTCTGGAAAAAATGTAAAAGACCACTGCAAAATTATGAGTTTCTCTGGTTTTACTATTTATAGGTATGTGTTTGGGTAAAATTAACATTTTTGTTTTATTCTATAAACTAAACTACTGACAACATTTCTCCCAAATTCCAAATAAAAATATTGTCAATAAGAGCATTTATTTGCAGAAAATGACAACTGGTCAAAATAACAAAAAAAGATGCAGACCTCGAAGAAAACAAGTTCATATTCTTTTTTAGACAACACAATACTAATGTTTTAACTTAGGAAGAATTCAGAAATCAATATCTGGAGGAATAACCCTGATTTTCAATCACAGCTTTCATGTGTCTTGGCATGCTCTCCACCAGTCTTTCACATTGATGTTGGGTGACTTCATGCCACTGCTGGCGCAAACATTCAAGCAGCTCGGCTTTGTTTGATGGCTTGTGACCATCAATCTTCCCTCTTGATCACATTCCAGAGGTTTTCAATGGGGTTCAGGTCTGGAGATTGGGCTGGTCATGACAGGGTCTTGATCTGGTGGTCCTCCATCCACACCTTGATTGACCTGGCTGTGTGGCATTGGAGCATTGTCCTGCTGGAAAAAACAATCCTCAGAGTTGGGGAACATTGTCAGAGCAGAAGGAAGCAAGTTTTCTTCCAGGACAACCTTGTACGTGGCTTGATTCATGCATCCTTCACAAAGAGAAATCTTCCCGATTCCAGCCTTGCTGAAGCACCCCCAGATCATCACCCATCCTCCACCAAATTGCACAGTGGGTGCAAGACCTGGAGTGGCCTACAAGCCACAGTGTCTCGCACCCACTGAAATGTTACATTTTTCCGGAAATGAAGTCCTGGAATTTTGCTTAATTTTTTATTTATTTTTAAGTTAGCTTATAACAGTGAACCTTTTTGTGGGATACACAAGGCAATTTTAGGTCTTGTGGCATACTTGGTTAAACTATTCCCAAATCAATGGAATTACAACCCTCTGCATGCACAGTGCATTCTTCTATCACATGTACAGCTGAATCTCAAGATCTTGCACACTAATGAGATGCTATTGAGCTCACACTACTACACTGTCTGGGCCAAGGACTTCATGATTTCTGGTAAGTTTTGATTACAATACTGGGTGGGGTGAATATATGTTATTTGACATTCATGATCTTTGGTTAACTAGCCTACAGGAAAGTGTGTTTAAATCATTTCTAACTTGTTAACAATTTCTGCTAGTTTGTTTTTGCTACCATGTGGGTTTTAGCTTGCTTGAGCCTGTTGACTTCTTTGGGGTATGGGGCAATATTTTCACATCCAGATGAAAAGCATGCCCAGAGTAAACTGCCTGCTATTCAGGCCCAGATGCTAGGATATGCATATTATTAGTAGATTTGGATAGAAAACACTGAAGTATCTAAAACTGTTTGAATGATGTCTAAGTATAAAGGAACCCATATGGCAGGCAAGAGCCTGAGAAAATATCCAACCAGGAAGTGGGAAATCTGAGGTTTGTAGGTTTTCAAGTCTTAGCCTATCCAATATACAGTGTCTGTGGGGTCATATTGCACTTCCTAAGGCTTCCACTAGATGTCAACAGTATTTAGAACCTTGTTTCATGCTTCTACTGTGAGGTAGGAGAGAATGAAAGCTGATTGAGTCATGTCTGCCAGAAGGCCATGTGCCCAGTCAGGCGCGCGCCCGTGAGTTAGCTCCGTTCCCTTTCATTTCTAAAGACAAAGGAGTTCTCCGGTTGAAACATTATTGAAGATTTATGATTAAAACATTCTAAAGACTGATTATATACATCGTTTGACATGTTTCTACAAACTGTAATATAACTTTTTTGACTTTGTCTGGACCTAGTGCCTGCGCATTTGAATTACTGTACTAAATGCGAACAAAAAGGAGGTATTTGGACAAAAATGATGGACTTTATCTAACAAAACTAACATTTATTGTGGAACTGGGATTCCTGGGAGTGCATTCTGATGTAGATCATCAAAGGTTAGTGATTCATTTTCTCTCTATTTCTACTTTTTGTGACTCCTTTCTTTGGCTGGAAAAATGGCTGTTTGTTTGTGTCGTAAAGCCTTTTTGAAATCAGACACTGTGGTGGGATTAACAACAAGTTTATCTTTAAAATAGTGTATAATACATGTCTGTTTGAGGAATTTTAATTATGAGATTTCTGTTGTTTGAATTTGGCGCCCTGCACTGTCACTGGATGTTGGTCAGGTGGGACGTCAGCGTCCCACATACCCTAGAGAGGTTAACTGAGGAGTGTTAATTCACCTGTGTCCATACATGTCACTTTAAAGCATTTATCTTACAAAGGAGATGTTTAATCTAACTGCTTAACTATTTATCTGTACATCGAATTGTATTTTATTTTTCCCTCATCTTTACAGGAAAATGCCACCGGCAGCATCAGATGTGTGGAGACATTTAACTGCAGCTAATGTAGAAGGAAAAGCTGTGTACATTTGCAAATACTGTGCCAAATCATATGTGAAGAATGCAACAAAGAGGCAGAATCGTCTGGCCAAGTGCATAAAGTTCCCTCAGCGCTCACAACAAGCAACCTCTGACAAAAGTCCCTCAACTTCTATTTGAGATAAAAAATGATGCACATTGGTGCGGCTGGCTTCCGGGTTGGATTCGCGCTGTGTTAAGAAGCAGTGCGGATTGGTTGGTTGTGACAACAGCTCATGGTCCTCCTGGAATCAGAAGTTGATTTTTATTTGATTTTTTTACCACCTTTTTCTCCCCAATTTCTTAGTATCCAATTGTTAGTAGTTACTGTCTTGTCTCATCGCGACAACTCCCGTACGGGCTCGGGAGAGAAAAAGGTCGAGAGCCATGCATCACAACCCAACCAAGTCGGAGGAAACACCGTACACCTAGCGACCTGGTCAGCGTGCACTGCGCCCGGCCCGCCACAGGAGTCACTAGTGCGCGATGAGACAAAGATATCCGTACCGGCCAAACCCTCCCTAACCCGGACGACGCTAGGCCAATTGTGCGTCGCCCCATGGACCTCCCGGTCGCGGACGGCTGTAGCCTGGGCTCGAACCCAGAGTCTCTGGTGGCACAGCTAGCACTGCGATGCAGTGCCTTAAGAGCACTGTGCCACCCGGGAGGCCCCGGGACCAGAAGTTTTTTGACTCAATGGAGGAACGTAGTCAGAGAAATGCTGATGAATGTCTTGCTCGAGTTGTGTATGCAACTGGTTCACCTCTGATTCTCACAGGCAATGTGTATTGTATTGGAAGATATTTCTGAATGTTCTTCACCCAGCATACACCCCTCCAACCAGACATGCTTTATCTACTCATTTGCTGGATGCAGAGTTCAAGTGAAGGTCAAGCAAACCATAGAGAAATCAGACTGTATTGCAATCATCTCTGGTGGGTGGTCGAATGTTCGTGGGCAAGGAATAATTAACTACATCATCTCCACCCCTCAACCAGTAACAAGTGCACAGACACAAGGGACAACAGACACACCGGTCTCTACAATGCAGATGAGCTGAAGGCAGTCATGAATGACCTTGGACCACAGAAGATAATTGCACTGGTAACAGACAATGCTGCGAACATGAAGGCTGCTTGGTCTCAAGTGGAGGAGTCCTACCCTCACATCACACCCATTGGCTGTGCTGCTTATGCATTGAATCTGCTCCTCGAGAACATCATGGCACTGAAAACAATGGATACACTCTACAAGAGAGCCAAGTAAATGGTTAGGTATGTGAAGTATCATCAAGTTGTAGCAGCAATCTACCTCACCAAGCAAAGTGAGAAGAGCACCACATTGAAGCTGCCCAGCAACACCCGTTGGGGTGGTGTTGTCATCATGTTTGACAGTGTCCTGGAGGGGTAGGAGTCTCTCCAAGAAATGGCCATATCACAGTCTGCCGATATGGACAGCCCCATCAAGAGGATCCTCCTGGATGACGAGTGGTAAGCAGCCCGAAACCTATAGTAGTTGCCATTGCACGGATTGAGGGAGACCATGCCATCCTGTCTGATGTTCAGACTGCTTACAGAAGTAAGAGAAAAAATCCATACTGCCCTGCCCACTTCACAATTTTTCTCCAGGCAGAGGTAACTGCAGTTCTGAAATACATACAAAGCATGAAGACTTCTACCTGAAACCCATACACGCCGCAGCGTACATGTTGGACACCAAGTATGCTAGCAAGAGCATCCTGTCTGGTGCAGAGATCAACAAGGCCTATTGTGTCATCACTACCGTGCCTCACCACTTTGGCCTGGATGAGGGCAAGGTTCTTGGAAGTGCACTTCGCCAGACTGCCAAGCAAGGGCTTTAGGATGGAGATGCAACATGGTAGTCGTGCAAACATATCTCATCAGCCACCTGGTGGAAGGGACTTTGTGGATCTGTGGCTCTTTCCCCTGTTGCCTCATACATCCTCCAAATCCCACCAACATCAGCCGCCTCAGAGCGCAACTGGTCCTTGTTTGGGAACACACACACACACCAAAGCACACAACAGGGTGACCAATACAAGGGTTGAAAAATTGGTGGCTATCCGGGCAAATTTGAGGCTTTTTGAGCCTGACAATAAGCCATCCTCAGTAAGGTTGGAAAGTGAAGATGAGGCCTCAGAATCAGATGTTCAAGAGGTGAACATTGAGGTCGTCCAGGGAGAAGACATGGAAGCCTGTGAGGAAGTTTTGGTTATCATTTAACAGATGTATGTTGAAAAGTTTTTTGGGGAGATGCGATTGGATCATTGGGAATCATTCGGGATCATTCAAAATGGCCTTTTTGTTGTTCAGTGAAATCATCCCATATGAAAAGTCAATTAATTTAATTAAAGTTAAATTCGTAAATAAATAGTTATTTTTATATTTCTATTGGAAGGACTTAATCATTTGCAAATATGTCTACTTATGATAGATAAGGTAAAATGTTTGTTTCTGTCACCAGCTAAATATATCCAATGCAAAGAACATTACATTTAAATGGTATTAATTTGCAAATCAATCCCACAACAGCAGCAAAGGACGTTGTGAAGACGCTGCAGGAAACAGGTACAAAATTATCTATATCCATAGTAAAAACAAGTCCTATATCGACATAACCTGAAAGGCCGCTCAGCAAGGAAGAAGCCACTGCTCAAAAACGGCCAGAAAAAAGCCAGACTACAGTTTGCAACTGCACATGGGGACAAAGATCGTACTTTTTGGAGTAATGTCCTCCGGTCTGATGAAACAAAAATAGAACTGTCTGGACATAATGACCATCGTTATGTTTGGAGGAAAAAGGGGGAGGCTTGCAAGCTGAAGAACACCATCACAACTGTGAAGCACAGGGGTGGCAGCATCACGTTGTGGGGGTACTATGCTGCAAGAGGAACTGGTGCACTTCACAAAATAGATGGCATCATGAGGCGGGAAAATTATGTGGATATATTGAAGCAATATCTCAAGACATCAGTCAGGAAGTTAAAGCTTGGTCGCAAATGGGTCTTTCAAATGGACAATGACCCCAAGCATACTTCCAAAGTTGTGGCAAATTGGCAAAGTCAAGGTATTGGAGTGGCCATCACAAAGCCAATCCAATAGAAAAGTAGTGGGCAGAACTGAAAAAGTGTGCGCGAACAAGTAGGCCTACAAACCTGACTCAGTTACACCAGCTCTGTCAGGAGGAATGGGCCAAAATTCACATAACTTATTGTGGGAAGTTTGTGGAAGGCTACCTGATACGTTTGACCCAAGTTAAACAATTTAAAGGCAAAGCTATCAAATATTAATTGAGTGTATGTAAACTTCTGACCCACTGGGAATGTGATGAAAGAAATAAAAGCTGAAATAAAATCACTACTGTTATTCTGACATTTCACATTCTTAAAATAAAGTGGTGATCATAACTGACCTAAAACAGGGAATTTTTACTTGGATTAAATGTCAGAAATGGTGAAAAACTGAGTTTAAATCTATTTGGCTAAGGTGTAAGTAAACTTCCTACTTTACCAGTATGTATATAAATGTATGTGTATACACACACACACACACACACACACACACACACACACACACACACCAAAACTAGAAACACAACATGTATGCCAAGAAGCTGATTAAACAGCATAATCATTACACAGGTGCACCTTGTGCTGGGGACAATAAAAGGCCACTAAAATGTACAGTTTTGTCACACAACACAATGCCACAGATGTCTCAAGTTTTGAGGGAGTGTGCAATTGTCATGATGACTGCAGGAATGTCCACCACAGCTGTTGCCAGAGAATTCAATGTTCATTGATGTACCATAAAAACACTGTTTTAGAGAATTTGGCAGTACGTCCAACCGGCCATACGTGTAACCACGCCAGCTCACATCCGAGTATTTCTGTCTGTAATAAAGCCCTTTTGTAGGGAAAAACAAATTATCATTGGCTGGGCCTGGCTCCCAAGTGGGTCAGTCTATGCCTACCCATGGCTACGCCCCTGCCTAGTCATGTAAAATCCATAGAATAGGGCCTAATGAATTTATTTCAATTGACTGATTTCCTTATATGAACTGTAACTCAGCAAAAAAAAAAAAAAATATATATATATATATATACTTATTTATTAAATGTTTTTAATTAGAAGCACAAAACCCTTTAGGCAACAGGGATCTTGATCCAGGATGGGCTTGAACGTCTCTGCTGTAACCAAGAAGATAGCTCAATTCTTTTTTTATAGCACCCCTTGTGTGCACTTCTGGTAATACAGTATACCTCGGTATGGTACAGAAACGGTATGAACATTTGGATACCGCCCAACCTTAGTGTGTGTGTGTATACCTGTGGTGACGTGGGGCTGCAGGTGAGAGAGCGGTCCCAGTCAGTGTGTTTAGACTCAGTAGTTCTCTGCTTGGTGTGGTAGATCTCTCTGAGAGACCACTTCTGGTCCTCTGGAGAGGTCTGGGAGACACAGAGAGAGACGCACAACAAACTAATACAACGGAGGGAGGTGGTGTCATTTGTTTTCATTTACTTGGGATTGAGGTCTGAAAATGAGACAAGAGACTAACTTTTTCAGCACAATGAAAACAAACACTGTATTTAAGGTGGAACAAGTTTGGGTTGTCCTTTTGACCTTCACCTACCAGACTGATAGAGGCCTCCTGCAGCAGCAGGTAGGCTCCACTGTCGAAGCTGTCAGGTAGAGGGTGGTAGAGCTCACTCTCATCCAGGCGCCAGTACGTCAGACCTGAAGGACAAGAAGCAGACACGTATCACTACATTTTTACAACCTCTATACTAGACTGCTTTATAACTATGTTACTACAAGCACTTAGCATTTATTGCTTTGACCGCATTTCAGAACTGCTGCTCAAGCAAAGGCAACAGTGTTATTCAACAAGGTGACAAGACCGCGCAGGATATAGGCCAATGTTTAGAGCGGATACAAAAAGAGGCCTGTGTCTGTGTGTGTGTGTGTGTGTGTGTGTGTGTGGTTACCTGAGGCCTCAGACATGAGGCTGTCACTTCTCCTCAGAGGGAAGGAGTTGGTGAAGGTAGCAGCCGACCCATGCTGAAAACAGAGAGAAGAGAAATGAACATAGGAGAAGGAGAGAGAATGAGACCCAAAGCTAACTCCAGTGTTTTACTGTTTCCTTTTCAAAATGCTTCCCCACAAGGAATCCTGTTTCAACTGACTGTGACGCATATAAAGCAGGGCAGACACAGTGACAAACAGACAAAATACAAGGTGATATAACAAAACACCAGCGCATTTTACTGACTCCAGTAATCCAAATAGTTTTACATAATTTTATCCAGCTACTAGAAATTCAAAAGGAACCGGGTGCGTCGGCTGGAGTTAGGTGTACCTTGTCCTGGAGGTCAGTGTTCTCCAGGGGGCTGTCTCTAGGGCTCTGCCTGGGGCTGGGCTGCTGATCATGGGAGGAAGAGGTCTGAGGGCCGCTCTGGCCCGGGAATGGGGCCTGGAGGGGTGGGGGGGAAGCCAGGGGAGGTTGGGCCTGCCCCGCTGTGCTCTTCTTGGGTTTGCTGCGTCTCTGTCTTTGAGCCCAGGAGGTCAGCGATTGGCTGGAGGTTCTCTGCTGTTCAGGTGGACTAGGATTGTCTCTAGGAGCCACCTCATTGGCCGAGGCACTCCTCTTCTGACCCTCCTGGCCAATCAGAATGGTCTCTGTGTAGTCCTGGAGGTGAAGGGACCAACCAGACTCCTCTTTCCCCCGGCCTCGCTCCTCTACTCCCCCCGGAGTCTTTGTCCCCTCGAGCCCTGACCCCCAGGCTGACAGGGTCCCATACCCACTGCTCAGCACCGTCCCTGCCCCCTCAGCCCACCTCTCTCTTGGGGTGACAGGCCCTGGCCGAGGGGATGGGGGTAGAGGGAAGGTGGAGCTCAGAAGGGGTTGTGGGACAGAGAGGGAGGTGGGGAGAGCAGAGAGAGGCGGGTTCCCATTGGGAAGGTCCGTGGAGGGTGAGGGGTGGATGGTGGCAACAGCAGGGGAAGAGGAGTAGTCTGGGTGTGTCTGTGTGACAGTAAACAGCGTAGATTGGTAATCGTGATGTGTCTGTGTGTTGGTGGTAGCAGTATATGGGTAATTGTTGTGGGTCTGTGTGCTGGTCTGGCGGTTCTGGAGCTGAACCAAGGCTTTGATCTCATCCTGAATCAGCTGGAAGAGGAAAATAATCACAGTGTAAACAGGCATCAGAACATGCATCTTTATGGATTCTAGAACAGGCCATGTATAGTTCAGAGCTGTACTTGGCAATAGTCAAATCAATTTTTTTTGGTCACATACACATATTTAGCAAATGTTATTACGGGTGTAGCGAAATGCTTGTGTTCCTAGCTCCAACAGTCCAGTAGTATCTAACAATTCACAACAATACACACCAATATAAAAGTAAACAAATAAAATTAAGAAATACTAAAATATTAGATTGAGCAATGTCGGAGTGGCATTGACTAAAATACAGTAGAATAGAATACAGTATGTAAATATGACATTTGTAAAGCAGTAGGTAAACATTGAAGTGACTAGTGTTCCACTATTAAAGTGGCCAGCGATTCCAAGTCTATGTATACAGGGCAGCAGCCTCCAAGGTGCAGGGTTGCGTAACCGGGTGGAAGCCGGCTAGTGATGGCTATTTAACAGTCTGATCAAATCAAATCAAATTTATTTATATAGCCCTTCGTACATCAGCTGATATCTCAAAGTGCTGTACAGAAACCCAGCCTAAAACCCCAAACAGCAAGCAATGCAGGTGTAGAAGCACGGTGGCTAGGAAAAACTCCCTAGAAAGGCCAAAACCTAGGAAGAAACCTAGAGAGGAACCAGGCTATGTGGGATGGCCAAGTCCTCTTCTGGCTGTGCCGGGTGGAGATTATAACAGAACATGGCCAAGATGTTCAAATGTTCATAAATGACCAGCATGGTCGAATAATAATAAGGCAGAACAGTTGAAACTGGAGCAGCACAGTCAGGTGGAAGTTGAAACTAGAGCAGCAGCATGGCCAGGTGGACTGGGGACAGCAAGGAGTCATCATGTCAGGTAGTCCTGGGGCATGGTCCTAGGGCTCAGGTCAGTTGAAACTGGAACAGCAGCATGGCCAGGTGGACTGGGGACAGCAAGGAGGCCATGAGATGGCCATGAGTTAGAAGCTGTTATTCAGTCTCTCGGTCCCAGCTTTGATGCATCTGTATTGACCTCGCCTTCTGGATGATAGCGGGGTGAACAGGCAGTGGCTCAGGTGGTTGATGTCCTTGATGATCTTTTTGGCCTTCCTGTGTCATCGGGTGCTGTAGGTGTCCTGGAGGGCAGGTAGTTTGCCTCCGGTGATGCGTTGGGCAGCCTCTGATGCACCACCCTCTGAAGAGCCCTGCGGTTGCGGGCGGTGCAGTTGCCGTACCATACAGCCCGACAGGATGCTCTGAATTGTGCATCTGTAAAAGTTGAGGGTTTGAGGGACCAAGCCACACTGTCTGTCGCGCCTTCTTCACCACACTGTCTGTGGCCCGTCAGGAAGTCCAGGACCCAGTTGCACAGGGCGGGGTTCAGGCCAGGGCCGCGAGCTTACTGATAAGCTTGGAGGGTACTATGGTGTTGAATGCTGAGCTATAGTCATAGAACAGCATTTTTACACTGGTATTCCTCTTGACCAGGTGGGATAGGGCAGTGTGAAGTGCGATGGCGATTGCATCGTCTGTGGATCTATTGAGGCGGTAAGCAAATTGAAGTCAGTCTAGGGTGTCAGGTTAAGCCATCTATCCACGGTTTCTGTTTTGGGTAGGTTTTAATAGTCACAGTGGGTAAAACATATCCTATACACTTCCTGATGAACTCAGTCACCCTATCCGTGTATTCGATGATGTTACTCTCAGAGGCTACCTGAAACATATCCCAGTCCGCGCGATCCTAATAATCTTGAAGCATGCATTCCGATTGGTCAGACCATCGTTGAATAGACCTTAGCACGGGTACTTCCTGTTTGAGTTTCTGCCTATAGGAAGGGAGGGGCAAAATGAGGTAGTGATCAGATTTGTCGAAACAAGAGCGGGGGAGGGCCTTGTAGGCATTTCAAAAAGTTGAGTAGCAGCGGTCCAATGATTTTCCAGAACAAGTACTACAGTCAATGTGTTGGTAGAACTATGGTTGCATTTTCCTCAAATTCTCTTTGTTAAAATCCCCAGATACAATAAATGCAGTCTCAAGATATGTGGTTTTCAGTTGCATAAAGTCCAGTGTAATTCTTTGACGGTCGTCCTGGTATCGGCTTGAGGAGAAATATACTCGGCTGTGACTATAACCGAAGATAATTATTTTGAGGTAATACAGTTGGCATTTGATTGTGAAGTATTCTAGGACAGCTGAACAAAAGGACTTGAGTTTGTATGTTATCACAATCACCCGATGAGCAGTTAATCGTGAAACATACACCCCCGCCTTTCTTCTTCCCGGAGAGTTCTTTATTCCCGTCTGCGCGATGTACTGAGAACCCAGCTGGCTGTATGGACAGGGACAGTATATTCCGAGACAGCCAGAGTATGTTACAATGCCTGATGTCTCTCTGGAAGGAGATCCTTGCCCTGAGCTCATCTACTTTATTGTCCAGAGACTGAACATTAGCAAGTAATATACTCTGAAGCGGTGGATGGTGGGCACACCTCCAGAGTCGGACTAGAAGTCCACTCCGAATACCTCTTCTCCGCCGGCGGTGTTTCGGAGCAGCCTCTGGAATAAGTTCAATTGCCCTGGGAGGTACGAACAAAGGACCCAATTCCAGAAAGTCGTATTCCTGGTCATAATGTTAGTAAGTTACCACCGCTCTGATATACAAAAGTTATTTCCAGGCTGTATGTAATACCAACAACAAAAATCTGGGCTAATAATGTAAGAAATAACACAAAAAAACAAAATACTGCAAAGTTTCTTAAGAGCTAGAAGTGGAGCTGCCATACCCGTCGGTGGCATCTTCCGTGAAAATCATACACACTTAAATAGTAGTACAAACCTGTATTTGGCACTGGTACTGTTCTTGCTGAGCCAGGATCTGCTCTTGGTACTGTTTCTCCACTAGCTGGAACAGATGCAGCCATCGACCCTGTTGAACAAACACATGTACACATCTTCAACATTAAGTCTGTACAGTACCATCCAGAAAGTATTGGAAAAGATTTCCTCTTAAAGTTATGGGCATGTTTCCAGTGTGAATATGAATATGGCAAATAGTCAAATGTTCTGATTGGGTGGAAGAAGTGTGACAGCTGTGAGTTAGGCTCGCAGAAGGGGTCTGTGTGTGTATGTGTGTGTGTGGGGGGGGTGCATCCGGAAGCAGCTGTGCTCTAGTTATGATGTGAGAAAAGTGAATTAGTGGTACTATGCCATGCACCCAGGGAGGTGAGGTGGCGGGGGAGGGGGTATGGCACCTGATATTACAGTCCATAAGAAACTCACTGATTCCCTTTTAGCGACTCAGTTATTTGCACATTTTCAAACATAGGTTAAATGTTAATCTTTTCTGGGCACAATAACAGCCTTGGATATGGGTTGCATCTCAAAAGTAATCGAGCCTGTGTTTTCAGATCAGGAAAGTGGTATGAGAGGAGAGGGCAGGAGGTCATTAAGACAATTGGGATAGATCCCATGTAGAGCTGGGAAGCAGGCATTTTGCTGACATCGTTCATTACGACAAGTTGCCTATACAAGTGAAATGTGGAGTTAGACATGAAATAAGTTTGTTAATATTGGTGATTGTTCATGGAACAATTGATGGCATACAACAATCAAACTAGACGTAGTAGTTTATAGGATAATAAAACTAAACAAAGTGGTGCACATTAATGTTATAAACTTATCATTGGATTTATTGTTATCAGATCAGTTCAGGCAATTTATCACAATATGGATTTTTGTCCATATCACCCAGCTCTAGATCCTTGTATTTAAAGCTGGGGAATACAGTACTCTAGCCAGTGTGTTTTCTTCTGTGTGAGATGAGGTGGCACTGCTGCCAGCATCACAGTTGTCTATTCTCCACAAATCATGTCCTGTCTGAAGAGATCAGCTGCAGTTGCGTGATGTGTGCAGTCTAGGGACCAAGTGTGTGTGTGCCGTCAGCTAAGATCCACAGGGACAGCAGAAGCGACAGAGGAGGGATAAGACTGCCGGCTGCCCAACGTGCTGCAGGAGAATAATGACCACACCAGCTAACAGTATCACCCTTTCCAGGGAGAAGTTTAGAGAACACACACAATCACACTTCCCTGACATACTAACTGCCACAGACATTTCTCTATCAGTGGCTGTATTACTACTTGGCAGTCGTTCCACACTAAATATATGGTATCCTATATATCGGTTTGTCTGTTGTCCATCCTACCCTTGCAGTTACACAAGAGCCCAGACTCTTTCCTACCTCACAGTCCTTCCACATCTCTGGGTCAGTCTCCCCACTACTCTGGATCTCTTGGACCAGAGCTCTGAGGGTCTCCAGGGAGGAGGGGTTGATGAAGGGGAGACTCTTGCCAGGCCCAAAGGCCTCCTCCGTACTAAGACACAGGCTCCTGGGGAACACAGTACACAGGAGTCAGGAAAAGGGACTAGGTTGGATTACTCAATGTAGCACACTTATTTCAAAACCTCCTACTCCACTGCCACCTCCAGTCAGAATCCACAGTCTCCACACACCTGATCTTGTGGGGGAGGCTGCATGCTGGTGTGACGTCTTCAGCTCTCCCATCTACGGTTCCCCCTTCAGTCTTGGAGTTGGCGTTGGGTTCCTCTGTCCCGGACAGCCCCAACCCAAGTCCAAGTCCCAGGCCAGAGGCTGCTGAGGTTCCCTCTGAAGACTCGCTTTCCTTGTCCCCTTCCCCGGCATGGCAGTGGCTCAGGGCCCCCAGGCTGGACACATCCTCAGAGATACTGTCATCTGTGGACATGCTTATGGGCCCACAACCTGGGGGAGAGTCTGATACCTACAAGGGAGATAGAGGGAGACAGCTCTCCCTTAACCTACATGCTGGCTGGCTGGCTGGCTGGGGTGGGGTGGGGGGGTGGGGGTGGGGGGTTAACACTTGCAGGAGATCGAGGGGAAAGGTCTGAAGTTACGTATGACAAACTAACTTTTCATTGTGAACAGTCCCTTTAAACTCCAGAGTACAGACATGGACCAGGACTGTGATGTGAGATGAAATACAAGCAGGTGGCTAGGCCCTTTGGTGATGGTGACCGTAATCAAACTTTCACTTTAACTGGGGCAGTTTCATTCAAATAGTAACTTGCATACACTTGCTGGATAAGATTATAGCAGAAGCCTTGCAAGATATACCTGACAGGGGCATGAACCAGCAGTAAACATATGAGATCATCAAGCAGACGTATCTAACTACATTGCAAGCTAAATATAACTACCTGGATATCGTAGCTAGTCTCCTTCTGCTGTATTAATCTTGCTATTGATTGACTGGCCAGTTGTTCGCTGGCTGTATCCTGCTGGCTAGCTAGCCATGCTAACTGACAGGTTTGCAAGCATCAACGTTTACGGTTAGCTAGCTAAGAGTAATGTTACATCTTGAAAATGATTGAAACTAGCGCCTTCGTTAGGCTCAATAAGCACACAGTCGATTCATAGTTAATATGTAAAGTAGATTAATAAGATTTTTTAATAAAGCTCGCTTTAACTTACCAGTTAACTTGTAAAGTAACTTCACCCATATTTTACCTTCAACAATACTAGCCAGCTAGCTAGTCTACTGCAGCTAACGCTAGCTAGCTAGCAGTGCTGCAGCATAACGTTCAACGGCAAAACATTACGCAATATCTAATTGGCCGAATGAAATCGAAAACGAGTTATCTGATTGGCTGTCTCTCTCATTCAGCCATTATGATTTGCTGTGATACACAGTGCAGTGTACATGATTGGTAGAACTTGTAGGAAATTATTCATTCGCTGCAGGAGTAGAGCAATTCAATTTAACACGCGGGAGACAAAATTGTTGTTACAACCTAACAAAATGCGATTGCTAAATTGTTATCTGCAATCAGGTTTGGGGTAAGTTACTTTCTAAATGTAATCCGTTACAGTTACCTGTCCAAATGATAATCAGTAACGTGATTTTGAGATTATCCAAACTCGTGAAATCGGTATGTTACTAGATCCAACAGTGCAGTAGAATATCACATAAACACAATACAAATACACAAATAATTTACAAATGAGAGAACGAGTCCAATTAACAATCCAATGAAGATAGGAGGGAGCACATGTTCGAATATAAATACGTGGTGTGTACAGACAGTATATAATTTGGAAAGAAAATAATTATATGTACAGTAGTAGCTATATTAGCTATTTCGAGAATACAGTATATACATACACAGCAGGGAGGGTGTGAGAGAGACATCCACATAAAGAAACGCACGTGCAATTATTTAACATTTTCTTGTCGTGAGGAAAATCCACAACATGGAGTCACAATCATAACGATTGGGAGCTATTTCACGCTGGGACGATTTTTACAAGACATGTACACCCCGCACATTCAGACTAATGCCCCATAAGTAAGTCATTGAACGTCACCGCATAGGCTATTTTATGTAGTGGTTTCCCCTCCCCTTGATTTAGCTAGCTAGCATAATTAGCTGTCAGGTGGTTTAGATAGCTTGCTCTCAGAGGTGTGCAGTTTTAACTTGCTTGTATAGCTAAATAAACGAATATAAAAGCTAGGTTTTAGCCAAAGTATAAACAACTTTCACATCTCCACTAGTTACTTTGACATTGTTCCAAGATGTTACAGGGCAGGTGAACTGGCAAGTAGCCAGCTAGTGATGGCTGTTCAACAGTCTGAATGCCTGGAGATAGAAACGGTTTCTGTCTGCTAGATGGTAGCAGAGTGAACAGACAGTTGTTTGGGGCCTTGCCAAATTTCTTCAGCCACCTGAGGTTGAAGTGGTGCTGTTGTGCCTTCTTCACCACAATGTGGGTGTGGTGGGACCATTTCAGGTCATCAGTGATGTGCATGCCAAGGAACTTTAAGCTTTTGACCTTCTCCACTGTGCCCGCTGATGGGGATGTGCTCCCTCTTCTGTCCCTTGTTGTCCACGATCAACTCCTTTGCGTTTTTTAGGTTGAGTGAGAGGTTATTTTCCTGGCACCAGTCCGCCAGCGTTATAACCTCCTCCCAGTAGGCTGTCTTATCGTTGTTGGTAAACAGGCTGTCATCAGTACATTTGAAAATCGAGATGGTGTCGTGCGTAGCCACGCATTCATGGGTGAACAGGGAGTACAGGAGAGGGCTGATCATACAGCCCTGGGTCACTCCCTTGTTGAGGGTCAGTGTGATGGATGTGTTGTTTCCTACTCTCACCACCTGGGTTTGACCTTCAGGAAATCTGGGACCCAGTTACACAGGGAGCAAGCATTCTCACATAGGTATTCCTCTTGTCCAGGTGTGATAGGGCGGTGTGCAGTGCAACAGCGATTGCATCGTCCGTGGATCTGTTGGTAAGGTATGCAAATTGTAGTGTGTCTTTGGTGTTGGGCAAGGTGGAGGTAATATGGTCCTTGACTACCCTCTCAAAGCACTTTATGATGACAGAGGTGAGTGCTACGGGGCGATAGTCATTTAGTTCCGATACCTTAGCTTGCTTGGGTACAGGAAAAATGGTGGACATTTTGAAGCAAGTAGGGACAACAGACTGGGATAGGGAGAGGTTGAATATGTCCATAAACACCCCAGACAGCTGGTCTGCACATGCCAAAAGGCTCAATACAGCTGTTTTTATATAATTTCTGGGTAACAATTAAGTACATAACAGATTTTCATTAAAATGGACAAATAACTTTTTAGCAAAAAACTATTTCTCAAGCAAGAATTATGTTGAGACTGTCTGGGAGTGGTCTGAGTGGGGAGGGAAAAACAGAAAACGAGTTATTGGTTTAGGTTTGTAACTCTCTTTGTTATTTGTTGATTAACCAATTTACTGCACGGTGATGTCACCATGGAACGCTGAAACTCCCGCCCATGCAAACCGGCTGATTACAAGGTCCTGCATAGATTGTATTTCCCTATATTATCAGGAAATAACACTGATCAATTTTCACACTTTTACAGTGTTACTTTCATCAGCTGTTGTACCATATGATATATAACAAAATAAAAATATTTTTTAAAGAGGCATTAGAAGATGCAAATGCATTTGGTGTGTCATCATAGTGGTCTCTGACTTGTGGCCATATAATTGCTTAAATGGAACAAACTTAAACTTGGCCTTTTTTCAATGATAAATTGAATGTCATTGAGAAAACGGAAAGGTGTCAATGTATTTTTTTCCCGACAAACATCCTTTCTGAATTTAAAAGTAATCCAATAAGCAATCATCTAGTTTTTCAAAAGTATCTAATGTGATTACAATATTTTTGCTGGTAACGTAACTGATTATGTAACCGATGTGAAATGGCTAGCTAGTTAGCGGTTGTGCGCGCTAATAGCGTTTCAATCCGTGACGTTACTTGCTCTGAGACCTTGAAGTAGTGGTTCACCGTACTCGGCAAGGGCCACGGCTTTTGTGGAGCGATGGGTAACGATGCTTCGTGGGTGTCCCTGGTTTGAGCCCGGGTAGGGGCGAGGGTGACGGACTAAAGTTAAACTGTTACAATTAGTTAGTAAAAAATAAAATATCAGATGACATGTAACCAGTTACTCCCCAACCCAGTCTGCGATTGTAACATTGATAGCTATTATGGTAAATACTCAAATGTCTCTCGGACCCAATATCCTAGACTACATCATGTATTTGTTCGTCAACAGTTCAAATAGTGATTGTTTTAGTCTTGCTGTAGGGGTTACGCAATGTTCAAGGAATGAATCACTAGATACGACTAAATCAGTGGGTCTGCTGTACTACTATTGCCCAGATATCTCCATCATATTCCCTCTTTTCAACCAAGACTAGCTTTAACCTTAACCTAAATCTATTCAACTGGGGACATAGAACCTTAACTCTCAGGAGAAAAATATTGATTATGAGACCACTTGGATGATTTTAACACATTTTCACATTAATTTCAAAACAATATCATTTGTATTGAAAATTCATTTTATTACACTGAGTAATAAATACATACAAAGATGCAAGTGTAACAGAGGTCAGTGTGCTGCTAACAGCTTAGCTTCCTCCACTGTCCGATTGCCCCGTACTGGGCTAGAACCAGTGATCATCTGCTTCTCAACGCACGTGACTGCCCTCCTTGTAAACGTGCAAACCGATTATTGAGCCATTACAAAAAGGTACACCTTGGATGGCTCCCATCCGCGACAATTCCAGCTAGCTGTGGAGTGAGTTTACGGTATGTTCTTAACTCCTACATAAGTAAGAGCATTTATCATTAATATAAAAAAAAGAACCTCAACATGAATGAACCATCGTATTTGGCACTTTTCTGTCCTTCACTTGCTCACCCATGTGTTAAAAGGGTCTAGAATTCAGACCAAAGTCTATCAAAAAAAGAGTTAATCTCCTAGTCTAACCCTGTACAAGCCATGCAATGTCTACAATTAAACAAAGGCCATGGTTGACCTGTACATTTGCATGCAAAAATCACTATTTGTTATAAATATGAAGACAGGAAACTGTGACCCCAAAATGGGGCATAAGAAAAAAACAAATCCTTCTAATTCTGAATTCTATTCTGGTGTCCCCTCTCTCTCCCTTTCTCTAATTTTAACCTTTCAGAAACATTTTCTTGACCTTTTTAACCATCCCTCGTTTTTAATTTGTATTCCTATTTTTAGAGGATGTGCCATGCAGCAGTCTTTTACATGGTGAGTGCGAGTGTTGGTTCTTCTGCAGGAGAGGGTAATATTTCTGTAGCTAGGACCTGGCATTTCTCTCAGTCTCTGCCAAGCACTCCCGCACCAGTCCCCTGGCATGGATGATACCTTTGGCGAAGAGGACACACCAAAATTAACAGTCATTCACTGACTGATAACTCTAACTAATTTAGGAAGCGGACTATTGTAAGTCTAGAATATGCAGTTTGTTTCAACACACAATATAAGTATTGTATTAGTACAGAGGTTACCACATTACCTCGTTTTAGTCTCTCCATGGCGCTCTTGCTGCCGGCGTAGGTGGGACGGATCTCCTTCCCCAGCTCCTCGATGATGGCCAGCAGCTCTGAATACTTACTCTGGGGCACCTGGTTGCCGCTGGATCCCTGCACACGGGGACAGGAGAGAGACAGATTACCAAAGGGAGATACATATGATGTAACAATTCATTTCTAATAACATGGCAATTTTATTTCCTGCATTGTAGAAGTAGCAGACGCAATGTGGGTGTCTTTCGGTCTGTGAATTCCTGTACCTGTGAGAAGCCCAAGGAGGGCGGTGCGTAAACGTCATTCACCAGCGGCCTGTAGGACTGCAAAGTGGCCAAGTTGGCTGCAGACGGAGACTGGATGTTTCCTAGGATGTTTCCAACTGTTTGGAGACAAATACAAACACATCTAGGGTCAAATATGATATTACAGATAAGCAGATAGTATAAAACAGGAGGAAAATAAGTTAATACAAATTCTACATATTGCATGTTCACATCCCCAACAATGCCCACAGTTGTCGTGGGCATGTTCTTCCCAATGCAATAAGCGTGGTCAAACACTAGATGTCCTCGAAGGGTCATAAAATAATACCCTAGCAGATCAATCAACAGCTCCGCGAGAGAATATCATGGAGGAAGCGGAAAAGGGCTGACTTAAGAAGCCAAAGTGCTACATTTTTGTCACGATACCCTCCAGGACAGAATAGGACACAGAACGGGTATTATTTTTCGAAACAAGGAATTTCACACCTCTGCCCTTGTTTAGCCGATGCATATGAGGATGTTTTTTTTTTTTTACATTAGTAATAATGGCGGATATGAATTAGCCTAGCGCTCAGGATCTGACCCTATATATATAACTGGACAAAAACTACAGTCTTTCTGCAGGTATTCTCCGAAACCCCGGTTTTAACACTCGATTTAGCGGTTGGATGGTTGGATTTTAACCGATATTTTTCCCTTACCCTGGTTCCCGGAAGTTCCTGGAATGTGCTGGTGGACATTGGGTTTGTAAGACATTCCGAGAGACATAGTAAATTAAAGAAATAAATTTGACCCGAAATTCGGTGAAGCGTCTGTCTCACTTTTTGTTTACAGCAACGGCACCCGGCAAATATGGCCGTCACTTTATATTGACACCCACAATGCACATATTCTATCACCACAATAATCAATTTGGGATAATCTGCCCTTAAAATGTTTCAACCAGATTTCAGTACATTTTAAAATATTCCTAAATTTTATATTTAAAATTTCTTTATGTAAATATTCACGTTGATTTCCCCCCCTCCCTTTTTATTGAAATGCACTGTAAATCCTCCTGCTCCACAGAACACGAGCAACTTTGTTGCCATATCTCTGGACCACGTGGAACTTACATTTTAGTCGAATTTCAAGCGTAATGGATGGACCATGCAACTATTTCATGAACTTCTTGAACATTTATTAATTCGTCTCAATTCCATTACTCCGAAAAACCAAATAGTCAAAGGTTTGAAACAATATAATTTGCCTGTAAAAGCTCCTACATGTGATACTAGTGTGTGTAAAGTCTAGCCTATATAGACGCAGCCAGTTAAACTTTTCCTCAGACGGTGACTCATGCAACAGTATTGCTTTTGCTCGGCAACACCAATTGGTAGTAGACCACCACAGCAGAACGGAAGAGGATATGAAACAGAAAACAAACTACATTTAGTAACCCGTCTTTGTCTGGGGAATGCATCCATTGTTCACACTTTCCCCTCCCAGAATGCCCCTCTGCTCTAATTATTAACAGCAGACATCTCCACTACATGGCATGTGCGCACTGGAAGCCCCCCTTCTGAACTTTCTCCCGTCCTCTTGACCACGCTGTTATTTGGCCCGTGCTGACACGATGTAACGCCTCTCCAATTCGAGATGACGCGGTCAGGCTTGACCATTGGTGGACCAGCAGCGGCCAAGTTCTATGCCCCAATTATAACTTTCAGCCTCATTAAGTTGTGGGAAAGTACAGACACCAAGTGATGGCCTGAGCTCTAAACACAAAAAAAGTAGTGGTGACATCATTGGCACAGAGTGATGATGCTTTAACAAACATGTCTTAGGCATTTATAATATGCTTCTTTCATTAATAGCTCAAAATCCTGTTATGACTAGAATACATACAGCACATAACATTTAACAATAAGTATATACAAATCAGGAATAAAAAAAATTAAAAAGTGGAACTGGATTCAAACTTTCTCCTTGGATTTATTGGTCATATGCAAGAGGTAGAAATCTTGCACTCAGTTAAATCATTTAATACAGATTATTTGTACAAATCAGTCCGAAGTGCAACTCGTGCAAGGATGAAACACTGTCCAAGTGTTTAACAAACGACTATGTAAGCAAAAAACGTCTTATTTCCAGATATGACAATATACACATTGGTATACCAAAAGGAGTATCCTAAACTCAACAGGCTGACCGTCATAACTTCTTACAGCACGCCAAACCAAGAAAAGCTTTTAGAAATTCTTCAGCCCCCCCCTGTGCATCATGTCTCAAGTGATGAAAAAACTGAAATCAGATGTAAAATTACCAGGGGCCAAGCAGTAATGTTACTGACTGGTGGAGAATGGAGGTTAGGTTCCAGTTCAGAATCAGTGAGGGAACAAGTGCCCAACCCCCAAAAACTCAATACCGCTGACTTCTAGGTACTTCATAGATATCTAAAGGATCAGATAGATATGAGTGAATATGCTAATGAGATCCACCTCACCCTCCAAGGTGCTATCGTTACCACATTGGATACACCTATCCAATCCACACCAGCACATACAGGAGGTAGAAAGAAGCAAGTGGTCGGTTTGGAATTCAGCAACAAACTCTTTCTTGAATACTAACTTTTACTGTAGCAGTATTAAACAGCTTGTATCGACAAACAAGATCTATGACCTTCACAGTACAGTTATATAATACCACTCCAGGATTGTTATCTGCTGTAGTTTGCCGTAGAGTTTGACAGTGCAAGATGTTGAATCTGACGCCACATATTAAAACAGCCGTGCCCAGAAATCTTTTGAATGCAGAGGAATTAATTTAGGAAAATAAACAGGTATTTTAAACCATACACGGTCACAGTTCTTAATAGTCAAGCTGTAAAAACAACTGCAGGTTTACGGGATACACCCATGTTTGATACACTTGTTAGTCAATGAAATAACACCCTATTAGCTATATGGTGCACAACGTACAGGTAGTGCGCTATCTAGGGAATAGGGTGGCATTTTAAGACTTGAGTCATGAGGAATTACTAAAATGATGCAAGAAAGCAGTTGATGTGTCATGCATCTCAGGTAGACCGATTAGAAAATGTCAGTTGGCTTGAAAAAGAAAAAGGTCACTAAAGCTTAACGAACCCCTGACCGGTCACCAGAAGAAAACAAAAACATAGGTGACACCCACCCCAGCTTTCAGTACAGAAGGCAGTGGTAGGAACAAGTCACCAACAGAAAGCACAGGGCACATTTACACAGAGCTTAGAGGGGGAGGAAAGAAAACAGAAACACAGTCAGGCGTTATAATTATGCCTCTTCTCCACTGACATGCGTCCTCTCCCCCCTTTATCACCACAGCCTCTTCTAAATCTTCAGCTCTGAATCTCAGAGGAATAATAGTAGTCAAGCCAACTCCTCAAGCGAGACAGTCTCTTCTTTGGACATAAACCCTGAAATCTTAACACTGCCACCGCGGTTAAGCTACAGGGAGAACCACAACTCAACGCTCGCAGCACCTCAGGTTCCTCAGGAGGAACGGAGAAGAAGCTAGGGAGAAGGGGGGTGGGGGTGGTGCTGCTGCTGTCACGCCACAGTGCGGAGGTGGAGATCCAGATAGAAATATGGTCGTATCCCATCAGGTCGGGTCAAGAACCCAGGGCTTAGAGGCAGAGATGGGGTCGGAGCCCATCAGGTCGGACTGGGTGATGAACCCATGCTATGTGTTGTGTACGTGGCTGAGGCTCTGAGGGTGCAGCTGCTGCCACTTCTGCTGCTGCTGAACAGCCAGTTGCTGAGACTGGTCAGATGACGACAGGATGTTGGTCAGAGGAGAGACGCAGTTCGCTGGAATGATCAGGCCTGGACACAAGAGACGGAAAGATATAACCACATTCGCTAGCGTCCACATAGTTCAACCTCATTTGAACTGTTCATTTTAAATTTCACTTGTTGGGGAGGAGAGGGAGCAGCTTATACTTTGGTAGATCACATTAAAGGGAACATTTTCAAAAGCGCAAAAGAAAATATTCTGCCCAAAACTCTTCAAAGACTTCCAGCATCAACTTACCCACGATCCTCTGCCCGTCCTCTGTTCTGAGGCGGACGATTTGCATCTTGACATTAGTTCCGCTGACGGAGGCCAGGACCCCCTCCACCTTGGTCCACACGCTGAGCACAGAGCCACACAGCACATAGTACGTCCTGCAGCGCAGACCCACCTCACACTGCAGACCCACTGACGCCTTCTTACAGTTACCACGCCTGGAGGGAGGAGAAAGGATTTATAAACACACGATTCACCCCTTTCTTGACTAGTTCATCAAACTATACTAGTAAAAGCTTAAAGCCGGATAGTGAACTTGACTCTGCCAAAACCACCACTACAACTCGTCATTGGAGAAACAGCACCTACCAGTATGCATGAGCGCAGATCTCAGCTGAAGACTTGTACTGGTCAATCCAGTGCTGTTTGGCATCATCTGAGAGCACCTTTTTACACTTCTTCTTGATGTCAGCATAGGCTTCCAGTTTAAGCTGTTTTCCCGTATTAGGTCTATAGACCAGGAACAGCCTCTTCTTACTGTTCACCTCCTGCACCAAGATGGCCGTCTTCTTGTTGTTCCTTATCTAGGAAACAACCAAATACAGCAGTGTTACAACTAGAGTTTTTATGTTTTACAATGTTCTTAGATACATTTTATGGCACAAAACAAATATACAAACGTAAGCAAGGTTTGAAATGATTATGCGTTCGTCAAATATTATATTAGTTTGGGCTTCTTGCGTCCAATTCGCAGTCTACAATTTGTATTTATTTTTTGTAAAAATTACCCCCTTTTTTCTCTCCAATTTCGTGATTACGATCTTGTCTCATCGCTGCAATGCCCCAACATGCTCGAGAAAGGCGAAGGTCGAGTCATGCGTCCTCCGCAACATGACCCGCCAAGCTGCGCTTCTTAACACCCGCTCGCTTAACCCAGAAGCAAGCTGCACCAATGTGTCGGAGGAAACACCATTCACCTGACGACCGATGTTAGCCTGCAGGCGCGTGGCACGCCACAAGGAGTTGCTAGAGCACAATGAGCCAAGTAAAGCGCACCCCCCCCAAACCCTTACCTAACCCGTGCGCCGCCCTATGGGACTCGCAGTCACAGCCGGTTGTGTGGGATCGGACCCTAGTCTGTAGTGCCACCGCAACACTGCGATGCAGTGCTTTAGACTGCTGAGGCACTCAGGAAGCCCTACAAATTTCAAATTACGTTCCGGCCACCTGACCAGCAGTTCAAGAAAAAAAAATCTTCCCGTGGCGGAATCTAGTTGATGATCCCCGATGTATGTAGAGTTCGCCAAACTCAGTTGAGAAGACATGAAAGTCTTGGTCTTTTGGTACCTGTACATAGAAGCCATCATCTGGTCCACTCTGCTCGGCCCAGGCATGGGTGGCATCCTCCCAGGACATGCCTCTCTCCACACTCACCTGACAGACAATAGAGACAATATTTACAACATGGAAAATGGCTACCAGTCCATTGGTGATATAAGAATTCCAGGTTAAACCAGTTTCTGTTGTCGCCTAGTGGGAAAAACACCAGTCAGTCGTACCGTGTAGAGCTCCACATGTCCTGAGGTGGAGTAGCCTGGGGTCAGGAACTTCTTGGCTTCAATCTTCTTCACCTTCTCATCCCCAGAACCCAGGTCTACAAGACAAGATAAACACCATTCTAATCAGTTGTATAATACTGCAGGCGTCATTCCCAGTAGAGTCCCTCATTCCCAGTAGAGTCCATCATTCATCTGATTTAACAGAAAAAAAAGGGGAAAAAAAGTTCCTCTCCAGTCTTACCCAGGATGCCCATGTCGTAGCGTCCGTTCTTCTTGGCGTTCTGTATGACAGCTGCCAGAGTGTCAGAGAAGTACTGGAACAGGGCATTCTGCTCCTGCACTGCCATCCCTAGGATACGGTTCAGGAACTTCCCTATGTTGTTGTAGTCTAGGAATAAGAGGAAAAGTGTTATGTACAGCAAGAAGCATACAATCTTAGACTTCCTATTGTAATCTGACAAGGCTTAAAGTTTGAGCCAGTCTCACCTTTGTCCAGAGACAGAATCCCTGATCGGTCCTCCACATTGATCAGACCCACTCCGATCAACCCATGACGGATCTCTGCCAGAGAACAGGATGAAGACCAGATCACGTCAGATGAAAGTAAGACCACAGCCACACACCAGAAAGGTTAAGTCAGTTTTTGGGCTGAGTCATTCAAGTGTGGATAATAGACACTAAGAAAGAATCCCCAGTATCAAGCAGGAGAATGCAAATTCCCCTGGCTCAAAATAGGGATGGGCAATTCCACAATAACAGAATGATGCAGACTCAGCATCAAGGACTACCTTTACCAATTTCCACTGGAAAAATGTACAAAAAGAAATGCACTTTAAGTAGTGTTGTCACGATACGAACGTTTGACTATTGATATGATACCAGGCCAAGTAACACAATACCCGAGTTGTATCGCGATTCCCCGGACGCTTGTTCCCAATCTTTCAACGTTATGTGCATTTGCCACACAAAAATCCTGTCACTGATAGTCACACAATACAACACATATTGAATTAACTTCACACTGTATAATAGAATACTGCAAAGAACCGCTGATTTGCTCATATTTGCAAAGGCCTAACTGTGATTTGGCTGGAGGATTATACATAATGATCTGCATGTCACTGTGGCAATAAGGGGAAAACACTGCATGAGCCCTTCTTCACTCTTCAGTTGACAGACACTCAGTCTCCCTCTCTCACAAACGCACTGCTCTCGCCCAAATGTCAAAAGTCACCAAAACAGAATTTAAGGCGCACCAGAAATACACAGAACAAAAACGCAACAATTTCAAAGATTTTAGTGAGTTACAGCGCATATTCGGAAAATCAGTCAATTGAAATAAATTCATTAGAACCTAAATCTATGGATTTCACATGACTGGGAATACAGATATGCATCTGTGAGCAACAGATGCATAAAAGTAGTGGCGTGGATCAGAAAAATCAAGTCAGTATCTGGTGTGACCACCATCTGCCTCATGCAGCACGACATTTCCTTCGCATAGTTGATTAGGGTGTTGATTGTGGCCTATGGAATGTTGTCCCACTCTTCAATAGCTGTGCGAAGTTGCTGGATATTGGTGGAAACTGGAACACGCAGTCGTAGACATTGACCCAGAGCATCCAAAACATGCTCAACTGATGACATATTTGGTGAGTATGCAGGCCACGGAAGAACTGGTACATTTCCAGCTTCCAGGAATTGTGTACAGATCCTTTGCAACATGGGGCCGTGCATTATGTGCCAACATGGTGATTGCAACGGCACGACAATGGGCCTCAAGATCTCGTCATGGTATCTCTGTGCAATAAAATTGCCATCAATAAAATGCAATTGTGTTCATTGTCTGTAGCTTATGCCTTGCCCCATGGTGGCAGTGGGGCTCTGTTCACAACGTTGACGTCAGCAAACCACTCGCCCACACGACGCAGTACATGCTGTCTGCCATCTGCCCGGTATAGTTTAAACTGGGACACATCCTCAAAGAGCACAAACTGGAGAAGGTGAGAATTTTCCCTCTGAAGTCGGTTACGATGCCGAACTGCAGTCAGACGAGCACGCAGATGAGCTTCCCTGATTTGGTTTGACAGTTTTTGCATAAATTATTTTGGTTGTGCAAACTGACAGTTTCATCATCTGTCCGGGTGGCTGGTCTCAGAAAATCCAGCAGGTGAAGAAGCCAGATGTGAAGCTCCTGGGCTGGTGTGGTTACATGTGGTCTACAGTTGAGGCCGGTTGGACGCACTGCCAAATTCTCTAAAATGACGTTGGGAGGCGGCTGATGATAGAGAAATTAGCATTAAATTATCTGGCAACAGCTCCGGTGGACATTCCTGCCAATTGTACGCTCCCTCAACTGGAGACCTCTGTAGCATTGCGTTGTATGACAAAACCGCACATTTTAGAGTGGCTTTTTATTGTCCCCAACACAGGTGCACCTGTGTAATGACCATACTGTTTAATCAGCTTCTTGGATGGATTATTTTGGTAAAGGAAAAATCCTCACTAAACAAAATTGGGATCTTTTAATTCAGTTGATGGAGAAGAAAAAAAAATAAATAAATAAATAAATAAAAAATAAAAAACTTTACATGGTGCGCTTATATTTTTGGTCAGTATAGTTTAGGCTTACATTAGGCCTATACTAATCCTACCTTTGAAACACATCTCATGACTAGCAGACCCTTCTTTATTCCTGTGCAAATCAAATTTGCCTAGACCTACCTGTCAAGTAAGCAGATTGTTTGCTAGCTAGCCAACATGACTGAATTGTCTATCAAACCAGTAATTAACGACCTGGGATTAGTTGAACTGCCCGCGATTTAAAATGCAGGCGAAATAACGCAGGAAGAACAAAAAAAGGTAGGTGCGGTAATATGGGTAATATTTCTTCTACAGACATGCTTGTAACTTTCACTATAAAGCTGCAAGCATGTCTATCGCGAACCTGTGCTATATTTTTCCTCTCGGTCACTCAGGCTGCGTGACAGAAAACTTGCAAAGCATATTCAGACTGGCCTATGCGATTGGTTATACCAGGTGATGAAATTATACAAATGTATCAACTTAAGATAACTCTGCATGCTGCACCAATCTATCAAATGCACATGTATCCCCACCCGCCATCACAGCCAAATTACAGTACCAGTCAAAAGTTGACACCTACTCATTCAAGGGTTTTTCTTTATTTGACTATTTTCTACATTGTAGAATAATAAAGACATCAAAACTTTGAAATAAGACATGGAATACAGAAGCGCAAACCAGAAGGGATAGCATATCGCTGCAGAATGCTGTGGTCGCCAAACTGGTTAAGTGTGCCTTGAATAATAAATAAATTCAGACTGTCACCAGTATAGCACTTCCACAGCATCATACCTCCTCCATGCTTCACGGTGGGAAACACACATGTGGAGATCATCCGTTCACCTTCTCTGGGTCTCACAAAGACATGGCGGTTGGAACCAAAAATCTCAAATTTGGACTCATCAGTCCAAAAGGCCAGATTTACACTGGTCTAATGTCCATTGTTCGTGTTTCTTAGCCCAAGCAAGTCTTCTTATTGGCATCCTTTAGTGGTTTCTTCGCAGCAAGTCGACCATGAAGGCCTGATTCACAGTCTCCTCTGAACAGTTGATGTTGAGATGTGTCTTGTTACTTGAACTCTGTGAAACATTTATTTGGGCTGCAATCTGAGGTGCAGTTTACTCTAATGAACTTATCCTCTGCTGCAGAGGTAACTCTGGGTCTTTCTTACTTGTGGCGGTCCTCATGAGAGCCAGTTTCATCATAGTGCTTGATGCTTTTTGCGACTGCACTTGAAGAAACTTTCAAAGTTGTTGACATTTCCAGATTGACTGACCTTCATGTCTTATAGTAATGGACTGTCATTTCTCTATGCTTATTTGAGCTGTTCTTGCCACAATATGGACTTGGTCTTTTACCAAATAGGGCTATCTTCCGTATACCACCCCTACCTTATCACAACACAAGTGATTGTCTCAAATGCATTAAGGAAAGAAATTCCACAAATTTAACAAGGCATACTTGTTAATCGAAATGCATTCAAGGTAACTACCTCATGAAGCTGGTTGAGAGAATGCCAAGAGTGTGCAAAGCTGTCATCAAGGCCAAGGGTGGCTACTTTGAAGATACTTAAGTATAAAATATAAAGTTCGTTGAACACTTCTTTGGTTACTACATGATTTCATGTGTTATTTCATAGTTTTGTTGTCTTCACTATTATTCTACAATGTAGAACAGAAAAAAACCTAGAATGAGTAGGTGTCCAAACTTTTGACTGGTACTGTATATTTTAAAGACTGATGGAGGAATAGATGCACAAGAAGTGCAGACAAAGAGAAACAGGTGAGTGATGGCTGGTAGGGGATGTGGCTGGCTCATTACACAGGAGATGTGCATGAACTTGAAATACATTATTGGACTTGCGCATACAAGAGACTGGATGCTGTTGCTTAAAATGTATAAACAAAAAAATAGACTACATAAACCTTAATATAACCGGCGCTAGTCAGTTCTTTAGATCAGTAGGGCTGAAAAATGTGGTAGTATCATATGAAACTGTACTACGGTATTCTAAAATGTTGTTATCATAACGTTTCGGTACCGTGATATGTGGCATCTGTAGACAAAGGTCTCTCAATGCAATATTTTCCAGACTAGGTAGCTATTGTCCAATAAACATTCACGTGGGCGTGTTCTGACAAATAAATGCATATAAAACAGTCAGGGATATTCGTATTGTAACAAAACTTGGTAAACATGTTGCAAACACTGTCAAGACTACATATGCAAGAACATTCATATCGACCAGAGTGGCGCTATAACGGGCACGTGTTTATGTCTCGTGATCTGTTTGACTCAGTGATATAATTTGGCACACATGCTCAGGGATATGAGTCTAGCTAACCCATGCAATCTCAGACAACATTGGCCTGACTGACTAAAACTTGGGTGAATGACTCATCTTGCCATAGAGATCCTTCAATTACAAAAATTTTCTGATTGCCCCAAGGCTGCATCATTAGTGAGGGACAGCATTTTTACTGTTGCCTTGTTCAACTTGGCAATTATTGGGTTTTGTTTGGTAAACATTTTAAAGTTAACATCTGAGCCTTAGCATCATTCTGTTACCAAGGAATTGCCCGGACATAAATCCTATGACTGTATTACAAGATCTGTCCAGACACACCTTTGTAGAAATCCCCTTCGAAGTCCGAAGGAGGATTCACTAACGGAGAGTCCAGGTTGACAATAGACTTCATCACGATCTCCAGTGCATTTCTGCCATACTGTGGAGTGGAGCAGAAAGTTAGAAACTGAACCCTACACACACACACAGCATGTTCCTTTGTGGTGTATCTACTTACTTTGTTGTCAAAGTTGAACCTGCTGAGATCCCTTGTCTCTGTTGCTCTTCTGTCTCCATGCGTGAGGGCACCCTGTGGAATACACAGATCACATGTAACGTCAGCAGCCAAACTTCAAGAATTCAAACAAGGGGGATAATATCCATATTTTCAACTGGTCAGCTCAATTGAACCACTGACAGGTTCTTACCAGGCTCTCCAGTCTCTTGGCCACAATGGAGGCAAACCTCTGTTCCCCAGCCAGCTCAGAGATGAGGAACACATACTCTGGAGCTGTCACCTGGTTAGACCTGTGGGTCCTCCCTGAGAGAGAGAGGGAACGAGATATCAGACAATGGTAGCATTGAGCAGAACACACGTTTAATTAATTCTAAATACCTACTAGTCCCATAGTAACAGAGTGGAAACCCCCAGACATGCCAGGTAAATTAAGTAAAATAAGCAACATTATTGAGAGGCAAGTAAATCCCACAAGACTAGAGTGAAGACAGATTTTTATTTCTATAGCATTTTTCACAAAAAAAGTCTCAGTGCTTCAGATTGTATGTGAGTAATGAAACTACAGCAAGAGAAAGATTTCTCACCAAACTGCTGTATGGCTCTGTCTGCACTCCAGGGCAGCTCCAGGGTCATGTGGACCCTCCTCCTCTGGTTCTTCACCCGCCGGTCAGCCTGCAGGGAGATACCGGAGCTAGCCGCCTCCGAGATGATGGCTATGTTCTGGAGAGAACAAGGTTAGGAATGGTTCTGTGCTAATTGTTTGTGAACAATATATTCAACTGATGTTTGAGTCACAAATGTATAGCAAGGAGACTGCGCCACAACCTACATTTCTCAAGTCATTGTGCTTGTACCCCTCGCCTAAGACAGAATCATGGTGTATTACTTTTCCCTCCTCTCAGGTAGCCAAACATATAGAGAAGTTGGCTCTGGGCTCTACCTCTTATAGTAGTACGGCGTCCCTGGAGCAAATTAGGGTTAAGTGCCTTGCCCAAGGGCACAGAGATTGTTCACCAGTAATTGAAAGGTGAATGGTTAAAAAAACCCAGAGCAAACAAGGTAAAAAAATATTTAAAAAAATATGCCAATGTGCCCTTGAGCAAGGCACTTAAACCTAATTTGCTACAGGGGCGCCATACTACTATGGCTGACCCTGTAAAACACCACATTTCACTGCACCTACACGTTGTGACAATTAAACATTTGTTTCTCCCATTTCTCTCCCAGTCCTCCCTTACTTTCTCTCCGTCCATGAACCTCTGTTTCTCTGTGAGGTTGAGGATCTCCACAGGAACATCCAATTCAGAGCGGGACTCGTAAGAGATGCTGCCGTCGTCGTTACTGACCACCCGTCCTTTACGGCCTGTCATCTGGAATACAGCAGAGACAATGTGGGAACAAAACAAAAAAGGATAAAAAGAGACGTAAACATAGTGAAAAAGGTCCAAATGTTGCTACCTACATTCTGGTTAGCGTTGTGAAGCATAAACAAAATAAAAATGGAACACGTTGACACACACCAAAAGCTGGGACTCAGATCTTGAGGATATATTATTTGCCTGCCTGTGACCTACTGTTATTCATCACCAGCCCCAAGCGTCAACATTTCTATTTTACACAACGTTTACACCAAACATCTTACAAGGTAAGCTTCTATTTGGACTGTGATGGAGCTAATGCTACATGGGGCATATCAAATTAATCCTTACTAGCCTATTGCCAATGTCATCTGATGATGTAGGACTTAATGGCAACATCGATTGACTATCTTTGCGCATCAAAAATATGACATCTGCTTTCGCGCTGTAGGCATCTATTACACAGGGGATTGGCTACTATGGCACCTTGACAGTCTTGTAGCCAATGATAAACTTGCCAGGGATATTCCGTTGACCTGGGTGGGACAAAGCAAGGACTAGAACCTTTTACGCGCAATGCAAACTATTGCTACCTGGCTCAGAGACGAGACCCACCCAGCACGCTACATTGTAAACTGATTTCATCCTTTAGCATACTGGATTCACTGTAAGACTTATAGCCAATTTACTATACGCATTTATTTTTTAGAAGTAGTCTGCTTTTTGTGCTTTGGATTTAGTTTACATAGGCCCATGTAACAAGTCATTTCAATGTTAGACAACTACTTAGGAATTATATATTTGTCATAGTAGTTCACCGTTTGCTGTTCTAACTTTAATCCTTGTAACTTGAGGGCCACTTAACTCACGGCCATTTGTGGTTCGCACCTCTGCCTTGGTCTCCAAAGTGTTTCTGTTTGCATCGTTTGTGTGCTTCACACCTATGTGAGTCGCTTGGGGTTTGTTTTTTTAGTTTAAAGTAGTCGTTTTGTAAATTTAGTCAACTGTAATTCTGTGTGTCTTACAACAATACAGCCCTTTATTTTATTCACCACAGAGCGGAGGATGCAGAGGATTTGGATGACGTTTGGGAGCCACCCCTTCCCATCGAGCGCCCCTTGCCGGTCAAGGTCTTCATCCCCCCACTGCCATGTCAATCACCCTGTCTGATGGTTCTACAGCCACTTTTCATAGACCTCTTGAAAAAGGAAATAGGGGCTTGTGGCACCATTCATCCTAACAGAATCGATTTCCCAAAGACCAAGGTAAACGACATGACAAAGACAGTGGAGAGGGGGACCACACGTTGGTTCAAGACTAACAAATGGCTTTTTGTGAAATGGAAGGACACTAGGGAAGTAACCATGCTCACCTCACAGCATAAGGCATTCAATAACGACCATGTCTCAAGGAGGGTGAAAATTGCCAATGGGGCACGGGTGAGGACGAATGTCCCTATTCCTGTTTCTGTGAAGGACTACAATGCCAACATGGGGGGGTGTCAACCTATCTGATGCTCTGATAGAGGACCTGGTAGTAGCCTTCAAGACCAGAAAGTGGGTTAAAACTTTATTTTTACCACAAGAGTGTACAAAGCTGTCATGAAGGCAAAGGCGGGCTACTTGGAATAATCTAAATCTAATTTTGATTTGTTTAACACTTTTTTGGTGAATACATGATTACGTGTGTGTTATTTCATAGTTGACATCTTCACTATTATTCCACAATGTAGAAAATAGTACAAATAAAGAAACACTTGAATGAGTAAGTGTATCCAAACTTTTGATTGGTACTGTCCATCTGTTGCTTTTATATTGTTCATTCAGTTCATTTGTATGTGGGACTAATACATTGGATATGCCTAGGCTAAACGTTCAGGTACTTGAGGAACTTTTTTTTCTTTCTTTACACACATGGATATCCCTTGTATGGCCCCGACACCACCACACTGTTTGAGGTTGGTGTTGTAGAAATTACACTGTTCATAGTAAACAATAACGTTTAGGCACATCCAGTGTGCAAAAACGGTGCAATTACCACATTCGGAACACTTTGGAGAGGTTGAAAGGACACTTGAATGTACCCTGGATACCCCATAACACCACCACGTTTGAATGAGGTTGATACGGTAGAGATTGTGTTTTTATAGTAAACAAATACCATTTAGGGATTGCAAATGTGTAATAACACTGAAATTATCTAATTTACAGACATATGCCACTTTGGAGAGGTTTAGGGACACTTGGAAATGTCCCGTGACCACACCTGACTTACTAAAACATCTGCCCATTTCTAGTTAGGTTTATCAATCCCATTTTTTCTCCCTGCCATTGTTCACATGTTGTGGAAGCCATCCGATATGTATCCAGCTCTATAATTCACTTATAGCTTGTCAATGAAAGATGAAATATAAAGTTTGTGTGCTTCATCTTGTGTATTCTGAACTATAACCACTATCTATCTTCTGATCATTTACTCAATCTCCCAGATGTCTTCCTTCCAAATACACCATGTTTTTGCATGTCAGAATCATGTAATTACACAGGAATAGCAGTTAGTTTTGGGTATGTCAATTGAGGCGAAAATCTACATCTTGCCATTACATCTAAGAGGTCAACCCGTTACCTCAGCCACATTGTCCGGTCCTCCCAGCTCGTCTATGAGTTCATCCAGAGTGTTGGGGGGTAGATCCTGAGCCAGCTTCTCCAGCTGGTCCAACAGATCTCTCTTCATCTGCTGAGCATCTTCCACAGCATCCTGACTGGTCATACAGCTGTCATCTGCCTCTACCTTGGCTGATGGAGGGATTAGAGGGAGAAGGTAAAAATGTTTTTTATTTTTTTAAAGTGTTGAATATCTTCATCTGCTCATCCTGGACTGGTTATACAATCCTAACTCATGCTTTGGAAAATACATAGATGGCAAAAGGGGATTTGCACAGAAGTTTGACGCGACACTCACCTATGGCAGGTGCGCTGGAGGTCTTGACTATGGGGGTGGTAAAAGCAGGCCTGATGGAGCCCAGACCAGAGGCTAACAAGGCACTGTGGATAGAGTCTGGGTCAATGCTCTTCTTCTTCTTTTTCTTCTTTTTATTCATCTTCTCCTTGCCTTTCTTCACCTCTTTCCTCTTTCCAGACAGCCAGGGGTCTAAAAGAGGCAGAAAGTATTAGACAATGTTCGGTAGCAGTCAAACGTCTTCAATATCATCAATCTCCCTCGCTCACCATCCTCCTCATTCTCGCTGGAATCATCCTTGAAGGGGTTGAAGTCATCATCATCTTCTCCTGAGCTGACCGACTTGAAGCTGTCGTCACTCTCCGCATCATCCTTATCAGACTCCTCCGATTCGCTGTCGTCAGAGCTGCTCCCTGACAGACCACCAGACTTTCTCTTCCGCTTCTCTGGTTTCTTTATCTCAGCACCCGCTGGGAGAGAGGGAACATTACAATTGGTAAACAGCCAAAACACTTAGTCTCCCACAATAAGGCCTTTTTAAAGATTCACTTCTCATCTGTGGAACAATAAACCAGAACATTACATAACACCTAGGATGAGTCACAGGTTCACACAAAAACACTACTAGATAGGCGGGCCTCTCCCGAGTCCGTACAGGACAAGACTAACTACCAATTGGATATCACAAAATTGGGGAGAAGGGGGAATAAAAAAAATACAAAAGAAGAATGTCAAAAGAACACCGGATAGGCAAGTAGAGATCTGCTGAAGTAACCAACTGAACAAAACTAAGATCAAACTCTTCGCTGTCCCATCAGACCCATCGCCTGCTAGGGATGGGCATCTTTCCCTTTCAAGACGATTCGATACGCATCTAGATAGATGGACTCAGATACATTTAGTTTGAAGTGATTCGATTTGATTGGAGGAGCGAAACTGATGCAATTCGGTGCTATACACTAACATTTGTTGCATAAAAACATGAAATTAAAATCTGCTGCTGATGGAGCTCATGAGCTGGGCCTCCGAGTTGGATTGGTCTGAGCTGACTTCTGTGAGTGTAAATTATGTACATGTCTATGGTAAGAGGTCGACCGATTATGATTTTTCCACGTCGATACCTTTGAAGACCAAAAAAAATAATAAAAAAACAATTAAAATATATATATGTAATGAAGACAATTACAACAATACTGAACGAACACTTAATATGATACATCAATAAAATCAATTTAGTCTCAAATAATGAAACATGTTCAATTTGGTTTAAATAATGCAAAAACAGTGTTGGAGAAGTAAAGGTGTATAAAAGTAAAATGTAAAGTTTAAGTTCCTTGCTCAGAACATGAGAACATATGAAAGCTGGTGGTTCCTTTTAACATGAGTCTTCAATATTCCCAGTTAAGAAGTTTTAGGTTGTAGTTATTATAGGACTATTTCACTCTATACCATTTGTATTTCATACTTTTGACTATTGGATGTTCTTACAGGCACTATCGTATTGCCAGCCTAATCTCGGGAGTTGATAGGCTTGAAGTTAAACAGCGCTGTGCTTCAAGCATTGCTTTTTTTCTATACGTATGTATTGATTTTCAGAAAGGCATTGATGTTTATGGTTAGGTTCATTGGTGCAACGACAGAGCTTTTTTCACAAATGTGCTTGTTAAATCATCACCCGTTGGCAAAGTAGGCTGTAATTCGATGATAAATTATCAGGCACCGCATTGATTATATGCAACACGGAACAAGCTAGATAATCACTAGTTAACTACACATGGTGGTTTATGTTAAGATTGATTGTTTTTTATAAGATCAATTTAAATGCTAGCTAGCAACTTACCGTGGCTCCTTGCTGCACTCGCGTAACAGGTGGTCAGCCTGACACGCAGTCTCTTCATGGAGTGCAATGTAATCGGCGTCAATTACCGATTGTTAGAAAAACTTGAAATCGGCCCTTCCAATTAAATCGGTCGACCTCTAGTGTATGTAGGCATCTGAGCTGAGCCATAAGGGAAACTGGACAGCTACCACCCCACACACACTTTTGATCTGAAAACACTCCAAATTAGCTTATTTTCTCCCGCGTCGACCATGCAATGTGGGTAGCAAAAGTGATTGATGTCCTCGTTATGAAATTATCAACTTTACCCTGTATATCTAAAAATGACCATATACAATGATTGTTTCAAGCAAAAAACTTCCAAAACTATTGCAGATGAACTTAAACAATTGAAGTCTCATGTAAGACCTGATCAGCATGTCACCCACCTACAGCCAGATGAGAGTTGACTTGGGCGGTATCTTAGGCGAGTTATATTCTAGTAAAACGCAATTTTTCAACAGCGCATTTCACAAAAATAACCTAGTGAATTACTTTGGTTGTCACTTAACTAATAAAGCCTTCTATTGCGCAAGCCATATTGCAAATATTTGAATGCTGAAGGTGACACGCAGATGTGCCAGATCTGGAATAGGCCTACCTCTCGTTGGACAGCGCACAACTGCGCAGTTTGACAAGGCTACTGGTGTTGTTCGGCATGCAAAATGACTTGAAGATCAATGACTGTCGACCTAATTCCAGTGCCTTCAGAAAGTATTCACACCCCTTGACTATTTCAACATTTAGTTTTGTTGAACGGAATTTTAAATGGTTCACATTTGGATTTTGTCGTCACTGGCCTACACAGAATAACCCATAATGTCAAAGTGGAATCACGTTTTTGGAAATGTTCACTCATAAAAAAAATGTAAAGCTGAAATGTCTTAAGTCAATAAGTATTCAACCCCTTTATTATGGCAAGCCTAAATAAGGAGTAAAAATGTGCTTCACAAGTCACACGGACTCAGTGTCTGCATTAATGGTGTTTAACAGGATTTTTGAATGACCTTCTCTGTACCCCACACAATTATCTAAGGTCCCTCAGCTGAGCAGTGAATTCAAACAGATTCACCTACAAAGACCAGGGAGGTTTTCCAATGCCTCAGAGAAGAGCACCTATTGGTTGATTAAAAAAAAAATTAAAAAAATACATACATTGGATATCCAAGCAGTGGTGGCTGAATCATGTTATGGGTATGCTTGTAATCGCTAGGGACTGGGGAGCTTTTCCAGGATAATGTTTTTTAACGAAACGGAGCTAAGCACAAGCAAAATCGTAGAGGAAAACCGGGTTCAGTCTGCTTTCCACCAGACACTGGGCGACAATAACCTAAAACAAATCTACACTGCAGTTACTTACCAAGAAGACATTCAAAGTTCCTGAGTGGCCGAGATACAGTTGACTTAAATTTACAGCAAGACCTGAAAATGGGTGTCGAGCAAAGATCAACAACCAATTTGACAGAGCTTGAAGTATTTAAAAAAATAATAAAGATGGGCAAATGCTGCACAACCCAGGTGAGTTATTGACTCAAGGGGGTGTGTATACTTACCTAAATAAGATATGTGCATTTCATTTAATACATCTGCAACAAACAAAAAAATCTAAAAATATGTTTTCACTTAGTCATTATGGGCTATTGTGAATAGATGGGTAAGGCGGCATTTTGAATTCAGGCTGTAACTCAAGGGGTATGAATACTTTCTGAAGGCATGGTACAAAGTTTGTGAACCTGCGATTCGTAACGCTTGAATCGATTTTGGGTCCCGCGGACCAATGCAGTCATATCTTAAACATTTGAAACCAGGACCAATGAGTATCGAGTGAATCATTACAACCCTACTGCCTTCCCTCCAGTACCTTTCCTCTTCTTGCCCTTTTGCTCTGCGGCGGCCTCGCTGGGCGATGGCGTCTTCTTGACCGACAGGTCGATGCCCAGCAGACTGAACAGCTTTTGTCTGTCTGGAGCAGGGAAGTGCTTCTCTATCAAGGACTGCAGAACACCTCTGGGAGGGGAGAGGGCAAACAACTTGTTAGAGATAGTACTAGCATACAGCTAGCTAGCTAGCATTACAGATGTACAATACTAGCCTCAATGTCACCAATAAGAAAAGTATCACAATAACAATCCACAATACATGTTAAATATAATGTCCTAATAGATTCCAAGTTGTTTCTCAGTATGTTCTCTTCATACAGGGTATCTGCAGGTTGCATGAAGTTTAACTTGGACTGCAATTTAATACAAATGTCAGCGCACATCACACAGACGATAATATTCCCCATCAGAAACTAGCTGAGGAGCGGTCAACGCCGTTCTCATATATTAGTCAGAGTTAAGTATTGATAACTGGTCGTGCGATTTGCTCGCAACATTGAGGAGCCATCAGTTGATACTTGTAAAAATGTCAATTCAAAAAAACACTTTCATGTACCTCTTTGGCCTGTACAACTGCGCTCCTTCCGTGGGGTGATGACATTTTATTGAATACAGACTTTTTCCGAATTAGTGTTGCTCAACTGGAGACGTAGTGGCCTTGACGTACTACGTAATCTGAGATTCAATTGACACAAGCGCATTCGTGCTGAGTGAGCATCACAAATGAGGAAACGGTCTGTGGTTATATTCGATAAAAGTTTATTTAAAAGTATGAATTTCAGCACTGCAGTTAAGCAAACAGTTACAGGTAAGCGTTTCCAGAATAGACATTTGTGCAAGTATCGAATGATGTTGACTTGATGGTGCTGCTAGGAAATCATGCAACCAGTTATCAATAGCAGATAATGATACCACTGGAAAGAAGTGCCTTTAAGTCAAACATAACCCTGTTTTACACAGTAAAATTGGGGTAACTCTCCATCTGGAGGTCTAGGCCACTGGGTGTGCAGGCTTTTGAACCAACACTGCTCAAACACACAGTCAGCTTAAGTTCTTCGTGACAGGGGGGCAGTATTGAGTAGCTTGGATGAATAAGGTGCCCAGAGTAAACTGCCTGCTACTCTGTCCCAGATGCTAATATATGCATATTATTAGTAGTATTGGATAGAAAACACTGAAGTTTCTAAAACTGTTTCAATGATGTCTGTGAGTATAACAGAACTCATATGGCAGGCAAAAACCTCAGAAAAATCCAACCGGGAAGTGGGAAATCTGAGGTTTGTAGTTTTTCAACTCTTTGCCATTCCAATATAGTGTAAATTGGGTCATTTTGCACTTCCTAAGGCTTCCACTAGATGTCAACAGTCTTTAGAACCTTGTTTCAGGCTTCTGTGAGGTGGGGGCAAATGAGAGCTGATTGAGCCAGGTGTCTGGCAGAGTGCCACAGGCTCTGAGGTGCGGTCACGAGAGAGTTAGCTCTCGTTCCACTGCTTTCTACAGACATAGGAATTCTCCGGTTGGAACACTATTGAACATTTATGATAAAAACATCCTAAAGATTGATTCTTTACTTAGAAACTTTTTGAACTTTGTCCGACTGGACCTGAACGCGCGTTTGGATTTGTTTACCAAACGTGCTAACAAAAGAAGCTATTTGGACATAAATGGACATTATCGAACAAATCAAACATTTATCGTGGAACTGGGATTCCTGGGAGTGCATTCTGATGAAGATCAAAGGTAAGTGAATATTTATATTGCTATTTCTGACTAATGTCGACTACACAATATGGCAGATATCTTTTTGGCTGCTTTGTTGTCTGAACGCTGTACTCCGAATATTGCATGGTTTGCTTTTTCCGTAAAGTAAAAAAAAAAAAAATTTGACACAGCGGTTGCATTAAGGAGAAGTGTATCTATATTTCCATGTCTAACAATTGTATTTTCATCGACATTTATAATGAGTATTTCTGAAAAATGTGTGGCTCTGCAATATCACCGGATGTTTTTGGAACTAGTGAACGTAACGCACCAATGTATACTGAGATTTCTTTATATAAATATGCACTTTATCGAACAAAACATATGTATTGTGTAACATGAAGTCCTATGGTCATCTGATGAAAAACATGAAAGTTTAGTGATTAATTTTATCTCCATTTGTGCTTTTTGTGACCCCTCTCTTTGGCTGGAAAAATGGCTGAATTTTTCTGTGACCTAACATAATAATTTGTGTTGCTCTCGCTGTAACGCCTATTTGAAATCAGACACGGTGGTGGGATTAACAACAAGATGACCTTTAAAATGGTATATGATACATGTATGTTTGAGGAATTTTATTTATGAGACTTCTGTTTGAATTTGGCGCTCTGCACTTTCACTAGCTGTTGTCATATCAATCCCGTTAACGGGATTGCAGCCCTAAGAATTAAGGAGAAGTATCTCTAATTCCATGTATAGCACTTGTAATTTCATCAACATTTATGATGAGTATTTCTGTAAGTTGATGTGGCTCTCTGCACAATCACTGCATGTTTTAGAACTACTGAACGTATCTCACCAATGTAAAAATTAGATTTTGATATAAATATGCACTTTATCGAACAAAACACACATGTATTGTGTAACATGAAGTCCTATGAGTGTCATCTGATGAAGATCAAAGGTTAGTGATTAGTTCTCTGCTTTTTGTGACTCCTCTCTTTGGCTGGAAAAATGGCTGTGTTTTTCTGTGAGTTGGTGGTGACCTAACAATTGTTTGTGGTGCTTTCGCTGTAAAGCATTTTTTAAATCAGATTGTGGCTGGATTAACGAGAATTTTATCTTTAAAATGGTGTAAAATACTTGTATGCTTGAGGAATTTTAATTATGAGATTTATTTTGAATTTGGCGCCCTGCACTTTCACTGGCTGTTGGTGAGGTGGGACGCTACCGTCCCACATATCCCAGAGAGGTTATTAACATGGTCAAAGTCTACACACCCTGTAGCTGTCCTGGCAGTATTATGCAATAAGATTATTACATTAGCTTACAACCAAAAAGTCTAATAAAATAATTCACTCATTCAGTGAATCGGGTATCAAACAGCTACCTTTTTGAAGTATAGCTAAGTTGGAGGGCTCTAGACAGACCTTTTCTAGCACAAAGTAAGACATGAAAGAAGTTAGATGAAATAGCTAACATGTTCAGGGAATGTATAATGGCACACACACATTTGGATAGCTCACTAACATCTTGAAAGCACACCTTCAGTATTATTTTATGTTTCTTTTTGTTTAAGGGAAACACTGCAGTCCTCTCCGTTCGCAAAAAAGGACTCCTAAAAGCCTTTATATCAGATGAATTCATTTAAGACATTAAGGACCAGCGGACTCCCTGCCTGGGTGAAAACTTACTTTGCGGTGGAAACAAAGTCGTTCAGCTCTCCTCCCCCTTCCTCCAGGGCCTCCAGTGTTCTGGCCTCTCCTGTCGACTGAAGACCAATCACGACACACTACAGAGAGAGACATAGGCCTCTAGTCACACAGTCTGGGTTCACAGAAAAACATACGGGAGAACACCAGTCACCACCTCTCAAACCAACCACAATACACTAAAACCAATATACATGTGGCAGTTTTCCTAAAATTCTTAAATCTGATGTAAAAAAATCTATCTAGATTACTGCAATGACACAATCTCGTCTTTTTATCTTCTGAAACATCCCACCCACCTTTCCATTTTTGACCTCCTCCCTGGCAAGCTGCACCACCCTGCGGACCTTGGAGGCAATGCAGAGGTACTTGAAGAACCTCTGGTGGGCCGACCAGAACTGACCCCACATGGACTTCTTCATCCGCTGCTCTGCCTCCATCAGGTTAGCAGCCGCCTGGAACTTCTCCCGCGCAGCCACCCACTGAAAGACAAGACAGGGTTAAAACAGAGTTTCTGTTTCTGAAAAGATCCTAGGGAAAATGGTTAAGGTTAGGATTAGGTCAAGGCTCCTTACCAGGCGTACAGACTTGTTGTACATCTTGATGTAGTGGGTTGTCAAGGGAACCTCCTCAATCTTGAACGTGACACCTGTGAAACTCAGCTGCCTGGCAATGTACATCCCCCTCAGCTTCATATCCATGGCAACTATCTCCATGGCACCAACACCTCTGAGGAAAAGGGAATGCAAGGGAGGAAAAGGTTTATTTGGAATAGATATTTCTTCAAGTAGAAAGTATTTTGTGATACACTAGACACCATATCAGTAGACATAGACAAGGGGAAGTATAACAAGACTTCAGCAGGAGAAGTTTTTCTACAAAACAGATTTATCTGCATATTCATGTTTTGTATCAGTTTAAGGGTTGAAGACTTTCTGCCTCTACAGATTCCACCTGCCAAGAGTCATAACTTCAAGATCCCTTGCCTCCATTCTGTGGCCGTTTTTAAACCACAAATACACTGCACCACTATGACGAGTTACTAGTGTGTCCGTCTCCCTCACCTGCGCTCCACAGCCTGGATAAAGTTGCTGAACTCCCTGAAAGGTGTCCCCTCTCCCCAGATTCCCAGCCGGTTCATGTAGGCCATGTTACGGGGCTCAGACGCACCTGAAAGAAACATATCAAATAATGTTAAAATACCACACACACAGATGGAGAACACTTCTGTTCATTTAGGTTATCATATCTTGTCCTATATTTCCCACCATCTTTTCTATATAGCGCACTTAGAAGCTACACGACAGATGGTTCAGGTAGAATAATGACTCTGCTCATCATTTGAAGCATGAAAACGCCAGCAGACTCCTCTCTAGTTGGTTAGTATCTTACCAGTGGCACTAGCGTACACCACCCGTGCCTTGGGCAGTTTGTTCTGCAGCTCCAGGACTGCCAGTCCAGTCTTGGTGGGTTTGGATGACCCGATCGGACAGACATTTTTGGCTTTGTGACACTCGTCATATACAATCTAAAAGGGGCTTGGATTAAGGAAAGGTGTTATCGTCACTAAACAACTGACACTTCCATCTACCGGTTACAACAACTCCTACTAAGGGCAGTTACAGATTACAAACTCAGTATAAATGTGGACAAGTTGTATTAAGGGCAATTATGTTTTCTATGATTTGTTTTTACAGTAGTCATCTGTTGGTCAATGAAAGGATACAACTCCGTCGAAGTCCTCTCCACACCAGTGGAGCAGCTGTTTGAAGCGGGTCTTGTACTTCCCTCCAGACTGGCTCTCTCCGATCAGAGAAGAGTACGTAGCGAAGATCACCCCCTTCTTCACACTGCCATTGTGTTTGGACGAGATCTTACCATACTTAAACTGGGAC
This sequence comes from Oncorhynchus tshawytscha, assembly GCF_018296145.1. Taxonomy (NCBI): domain Eukaryota; kingdom Metazoa; phylum Chordata; class Actinopteri; order Salmoniformes; family Salmonidae; genus Oncorhynchus; species Oncorhynchus tshawytscha. The sequence continues at coordinate 8,753,356 of NC_056448.1, forward strand.
AGACAAAATAGAATGGGTTTTGAGTGAAGGCGAACAACTCCTTGACATGTATGTGAACACGTCATTTTGGAAGGCAGATATGAAAAGCATATCCAGTGTGAAGGATCCTCTTCAATTTATTACCATGTAAGAAAAAAGCATGGAAAAGTACATCTGCACACAGCAGGCAACCTCTTACCTTGTTTAGTGAATGGACCTGAATGTTCTTGGCTCCTATGTCTTTCAGATCCCTCTCCGCATCATACTTCAGGTCATTAGAAACACTGAACCTGTGAAGACGGAATAGCCTTTAAGAAATGGGTGTGTGTGAATGTGTGTGTGTAGTTTCATCTCGTTTCATTGATGGGATGTATCAGGTAACCCTAGTTACAGTTTTACCAGAGTGACCTCTTTCTACCGAGGAGGTAGTTCTCGTAGATGATCCCAGCGATGGTCCGGCCCTTGCCTACTCCGGCCCCGTCTCCTATCAGATAGGACGCTCGGTCGCCATTAGGGAGGAATGTCTCATGTTGCTATGGAGACAAGAAACATTTCAGTATGTGAATGCTCATCTACACTAGTACATAAAGCAGTGCCAAGCTGTAGTAGGGTCTTTATCTGGCCAAGTGGGCAGTGGCGTAAATGTGTAGGCTCTTTACCTGGGCAGCGTATGTGATGGCCTCCAGCTGCAGAGCAGACAGCCAGCCGCGGTCGACAGTCTCCTCTGGTATGGACATTCTGTACCAAACGTTTGGAGGCTTCACACTGGACAGGGAGCTGGTCTCCACCACTGGGTCTGGGTGACGCAGCCCGATCCTCACTGGAACCATCAATCAACAAATCAGCCAACTGACCAATCAAATCTTTGTTTTCCATTAAGCCCTCTGCACCCTCAAAGCAAACACTCAGTGTGCACCTCTGCATGAGCTCCACCCATCTTTCATCAGTCAATATTATTTGATTCTCATTCACACTTCAGGATTCAAAAGTGCAAAATCAGGTTTGTTTTTAAAATCCATTTTGGAATACTGACTGTCCAAACAGCAAGTGACCACATCAGATGTGTGCTTGCTCAGACTGTAGTCATTTTTTGACCTGGCTATGCTAGTTGCCATGGCAATGGCAGGTTTGTGTGCAGAGGCGTAGGCTGATTAGTGGTGCTCGTGCTCCCTCAATCCATCAGAAGTCGTTGTATAGCAAGCTAAGGTGACAACGATGGAAGTCTCCGATTTGCATTGAATCTTTGAAATCATAGTGGAAGAACACTTATAGCCTCAAAGGATAAACAAGATTATTTTTGGCTAGCCACCTAAGCTAGCTAGACATTTAGTTTGCTGGCACATTCACTAATTTGCTGGTAAACAATTAAGTTAATTAGCTACCACATACTTGTCAAACACTCAGAGTAGCTACCAAACAACAAGATATGGCAAATAACCGACTAAAAATCACATGAGGGGAAATTCAATTTGACCATTCAGACAAGTTCCATGGAACAGGAATCAGATTTGTCTCCGATTTTAAACCACCTATGAAGGTGACTTGAAATATGGGATTCAATGTGATTGACTGTTCAGGTTACAGGAAAAATATCAGATTCAAAAACGGATATGTCCACCCCCCCCAAAAAAGTGGTTTGAGTCCCTTCAAACTGCCAGTGTGAACAAGGCTTAACAGCTTCAGTAAACATGAAAGGAAACTAAATAGTTGTGAGTACTCAGCCAGTAAAGCTTACATTTCATAGGCATGTACTCAGCGTATGTCTCAGCATGACCCAACTCTTCATCCTCCTCTTCCTCAGCCTCCTCCTCCATTCCTGGGAGTTTCTACACAAAGACATAATCACTTGTTACTAAGCTGTCTGAAGCATTTCACAGAAACTCAGCAGGCTATTAAATTCTCAGAAGTCTCTGTTGAATCCTAAAGAAAATAGTAATTATTAGGGAATCATTGTGTTGTTGCCATTTATCGATAAGGGGGCTTCCACACCAAATTGGTTTGGAGATTTTTAATTTACCAAACTCTGGTGCTTTTTCCACCTTAGTTTGGACTGTTATGAACACTACCCGCGGTTGTGAGCAAACAAAACAGAGCACAGTGGTTCGCTCAAAAAGGGTGGTTTTTCGTCCGATTCCATTAGTACCATGGTACAGTTCTCTGCAGGTGAGAATGCAGTCCGAACCAAACACAGAAAAAGAACCAGAGGAGTATTATTGCTTGTTTGACTGCAAGCCTTTGATGAAACACATGCAATACCATAACTTGATATCTCTGAAACATTCTGTGAGTAGCAGGGCATTTATTAGCGCATCTGAGGGAGACAGGGGTTTATACCAGCGATGTGGCTACTGAATATAGCCTATTCGTATCGCAGTTATAGCAGCTATTGCGCTGTTTACTCCCACATGTTGTTGGAAGACCAAAGCGAAAGTAATATGAAGTTTGGGGATGCGCAAGTTACACTTAATCGACAATCAAAAACGGATTTAAAGCAAGCATTTTTCTCCAATAAACAAATTACTTGCATGAACACATGGTTTTGTTAAGGCATTTTAGCTTGTTAGACATTTGGCAATGTGAAACCAACTCGAACAAATGAAGAAAAACAGGGAGAACGTATTTTACTAGGACTGCTACGCTGTTCGCCTTTTTGGTCAAGAGTCAGCGATTGGACGACACCACTCACTAGTGTAGGTGAGAAGCTCCGCACTTTCATGTCGTCGTTCACCCAGATCCGAGCGACATCTTTACTTGACACCTCCTTCTTTATCCCGTTGTTCAGTTCCGCTGTGAGAAGAGATACAGAAAGAATACAGAAATCATTAGTGGAAGTAGAGTAATGTCTTCTGACCACGTCCATTAGAAACAAAGACTTTCAGACATGTAGGCATGATTCACTTGAACAGCTCTTGCGCAAGGTCACTTCTAAAGACACCGGACTGCTTTCAGTTTCACACACTATAGAAGTCTAAACCAACTGCATACAACTGAAATCAAGTGGTTGGAAGATGTGAAAACTGGACTTGTTTATAACAACCCTTTTCAACGCTGTTACACGATAACACTAGAATCAGATGACGCCTGATCTTGATCTTGTCCATACCTGGTTTATGGATCATCTTTGTTGAGACCAGTATAATTTCTGCGAGGATGAAAGCATTGAACACTGATTGAGCATGGACATGGTTGGTACACATTAATGATCCTGTGAGTGAAGTTAATCTGTACAGGGAAGGGTTTTGAAATGGCCGTTAGATCCTGATCAGCGCTTTCCAAGCTTAAAGAGCAACCAATTTGACAAAAACCGATACGGATAGGAAAGAGGTGAATGGATTGCACCCTGGTGCTCAAAATAACATGGCCTGAAAATGTCTTCGACCAATGCGGTTGAACGTTCCGAGAGTGCCACTTCTCCCTCCATAGCAATTGCTAAGTAATAAATTTAACACTTATGAGTAGTGCTGTTCGTATTTTAAAACCACGAAAAATGTCCGGTGAAAGCAGATATGCAGTTAGCTGACACTAATATACAGTCTTGGACACACATTACCCCAAATGCTAATCAGTAAAAACAGCTGAAATTCACTGCTCCGTTTTGCTTTGTTTAAAGCCGGTCATTTCACAGGGAAATGTCAGAGCGTCTCTCGTATTGTTACGTCGCCAATATTTCAAGAATAAAGTTCTATATGGGAGCTAACATGGCGACTCTTCTAAAAACCTGGCCTAACTCTCTATATATATGGCTCTGGCCTCTACCCCAAGATTTGCACCTCTAAATATGAGCAGTTTTTCCCCTCCACGGGGTCACCTCTGATCTTAGAAAATGGTACAGAATAGGTGAGAAACAAATGGTAGTGAAGTGTTCATGTTCTCTCAGACACCAAAAGACAAATGGGAAAATAAAAACCATTTGAGTCATTGGAACCCAGTCAGGGTTCCATGAGTACCATGACTCACTGGTGCCTGTGGCTGTTGCCGTGGCGACCGGCTGGGCGATGTCTGGCGGTGGCTTGAGCCTCATGAGTTCCACCAGACTACTGCTCTTCATGGTGCTGCCGGTCCTCAACAGGTCCTTCAGCTGGATCTGACACAGAAGGAAATATACATGTTATTTCAAGGAAAGTTCTAACTCGAGTTTTCCCTCTTTTTGTTGCTATTTTGCAGATGGCAGCACTGGAACTGAAAGGCATCTTAGCCTTCATGACACCTACTAAAATCAGAGCATGCACACACACTTGTTTATTTCATATTTTCAGCTGCATTTTTGTACCCAATGCCACTCCCAGGGTAAAAGTGCTTCCTCCACTGACCTGCTCTCTGTTGGAAGGAACCACTGTGGAGACTGGGGAGGGGAGAGCAGTGGAGTAGGTAAGTGTGGAAGAGGATCCCCGCAGGGCTGAGGGAGCTGAATGGACCACCTTAGTGACTGTGATGGTGTGTCTGGCCGTGCCTCCAGTTGAGGGCTTGGTCACAACAATTGTTCCCAGTGATGGCAACTGATTCAGTTGATTTAAGACAAATGTGGTAGTTGAGGGCTGAGGCTTGTGCTGGTGGACCAGTGAGGAGGGACAGGGAGGAGAGGTTGAGATATTACCACACAGAAATTATACTGCAGTACAACACGCTAGATATTCCAATTCATTATGCAACTGGGTAGTTTAACACAAGGCATATGTTTTTTACGAAATGTGTAGACGCAGCACAAATATTCTGTGTCCTTTTTAAGTGGAAACAAACAGGATAAAACATTTTCAAACTGTTGACTGACTAGGTTTCTTGGTAAAAGCACACTGTAACCCATATTTTGTTGAAGAGAGTTCCTACCCTGATTGAGACTGCAGGTGTGGGTGGAGCCATTGCCTCCACCCCTGAGCCAACACCCAGGGCACTGATGGAGATGGACTGGAGGAGAGAAACAAAACTCACATCAGCACCAGAGAACACTAAACATCTGAAGCAGCAGCACCAGGGCTGACCCTTTTTTTTGTACAAGGAGCATGTGTGCGCCTAAGTTGAAAAATGAGGGCGCACAAAGAAATATATTTGAGATTACAGGCCATTTTCTTTGTAGTAATGGCGCAAGTGTGACAGTCATGAATCGGCACTCAGTGTATTCTCCATGGCACTCAGGGGCTGCAGTACAGTGAGGTAATCATTGCAAAAATGATCTGGGTGATTTTGTTTTTTTACACAGCAAACTATTTAGGCGCATACACAAGTAAAACTGTCACTGTAGAGCCCTGCCCAGGCTGTCCTTCAGTTTTGTATTTATACAGATCAGAGGAGAGAATGCCACTGAGATGCTGGGAGGTCACTAAACTACTGAGAAACTATATTAGTTAGATGCTTTTCCATTCATTAAACTCAAGATGCAGAAGAGCTAGAAGCCACTTTGGACAATTGGGAAGATGCCTCCCTGTGTTTTACTTACCTGTGGGGTGGGAGAGGGAAGAGCAGCATCCTGAGGGTCAAAGTCGAACAGGTCGTTAGGGCAGATTCCGCTCTCGCTCAGGGCTGCCAAGAGCAAATCCTGTCCAGGATCCATCATCTGCAAAACAAATTGGTAAGTGACATCAGCAGGGGCCGAATAGGAAAACACAATCCACTGTTTGTGATCTAACCAAAATTGTTTGTGTCTGTAGTTAACTGTATTTTTCAACACTACTTGGCCTGTTATGTCTACAGAGAGTGGGCTGTCTGGCAGCTTTTATTTAACAGTAAGCTGTCTAACACACCCTGATACAGCACACAATTTCACACCAACAAATACAAGCATAAAAGCTCAAAGAACATTAAAAACTACACTATGAAAAAAAAAAATACAAATAGTTACGAGTTTTGAATCAACTGCTTTCATGTAAAATAAGTAGCAACAGATATTTCTAAAACATACAACAGGACCTAATGCACAGCTCCATGTGGCAGACACGTGACCACTGAGTGACTGTTTACCTTGGTAAGCTAACAGTTCATCCAATCATCAGACCAGATATCTTCAGTCAGCTGTGCACTAATAAAGTATGATGTTGGTTGCTGCTGCAACTAGTAATTAAAATAAAAACTTCCCACCCAGAGCAGATGATAGCAACAGAATGTTGACTGGCATGTGGCACCGGCCAGGAAGCGCCAAGGATATTTAGAAATGTTCGACAGTGGGTCCCAACTCTTAAAACAAATCGGTCAAGGTAGACTGCAAGAATATTCAGCAGTTACACACTTAAATACAATGTGTACATCCAGGTGTGTGATATTGAGAATTTGTCTGGTTACAATGTGACCCGGACCCTGGCACGTGTTTGCACTTGACTTGCTCCCTACTCCGTAGTCTCAATTTCCTGGAGTGACGTCGTCGTTCGCAAGACTAGCTAAAAGTAGCTAGCTAATGTCAAATCTAACATGTTCTATATATGCTTGCTGTTTAGGTCAGGCTAAGACATTTAGAAGATTCATGTGGCTTGTACACATACATAGCTAGGAAACCACACACCCTCTAAAGTCAATAGCACTGCAGTATATTAGCTAGCTACCGTTAGCTACTTGAAACTCAACTGACCATTAGCTAGCAAACGTTAACTTGGCTGAGCTGTCCACTTATTTGATAAATCAAGTTACTAACTAACTATGGTATCAATTTACATCGATATGCAACTGTTATGTGTGTGAAAAGCAACCTTACGATTCACGCGACAGCGGCGTAAACAAGTCCCATTCACCTTGGCATTTAAGCTAGTTAGCTTGCTGGATAACTTAACTATGTAGCTATGCCATTAGCTACTGCATTATAACGTTACTGAAACTGGCTAACCCCTACTGCCCGTTCTGAATTTTACTGCACTAAGAAAACAATGTACTAAAATACAACCCAAATAACACATTCGCTAACTAGCATCACTACCATTAGTAAGGTAATTATATCTACAGTAATAGTTAATGTTACAAAAGTAATTTCGCTAACGTTACTCTAGTTCGCTTTAAGTTATCTGGCTAGTTAGCTAATAGCGTACTAAGCCGTGTTGGTGTTATGCTCTGTCACGCCGTTAGCTAACAGCTAACGTTAACGTTGCCGCGTTAGTTGCAATGCGAAGAGGACAATAAAATACAATTTCACGAAAACAACATGTCGCAGCCTCACTATAAACACTTCACCGTGATCCTGGGGAAATCACCAACCATTTACAAATATTTGTGCCAGGCAACAACACTCACTTGGCAGTCAACGGGTGTCCAGTTTATCGCGGCGGTTACAAGGGCTGTTACCCTCTTCGCTCCGCTGTTTTCTAACCACCTTTCGCCATCTTTACCAAACGACCAGAGTCGCGTATTGGTCACGTGACGTTTAGCCCGAGAGCTGGAATTTTCAGGCGCGAATTCCTAGCACTCCGTCGATAAAAAATGATATCCAAGTGGTCGCGGGGCGTCCGTTGGCGATCAGCAATCGATAAAGAAAAGAATGTTGACATTTCAAGCATAATTTTAAACCTTACAGATTCCAGAAACAGAGTGCTAAACCCTCGTCACGTGACCGCGTGAAGTCTTTGAAGGAAGTGACGTCCAGTCGACGTTTCCTCATTATGCAAAATATGTCATTGGGAACCCCCATTTTGGTAAGGTCAGGGTAAAACATTTGCTACGTTATTAGAGGTCTGTGTAACATGATTTCAAATCATGACGGCGTTGAGGTCTAATCCTTTGTGCTGCATGTTTATATATTGCACAAATCAATCAATCAGTAGTAACCCAATCTAAATCATAAAGAGACCCGAAAAGCAAACAGCAGCATAGAGGCAAGGAAAATCTCCCTGGAAAGTCGAAACCTTGAGAAGGACAACTCAGATGGTGACCTCCCAGGGTGCCTTACTTCATGCTCTTAATAGCATCAATAATAAACAGAAAATATATATGATATATAATAAAATAACATTTTACACAATCATTCAATGGTATACCGTGCAGTGTCAAAAATATTGTAAAAATAATACAGAGAAACGATGAGGAAGACATACATTTTTGCAAAATCATGAGGACAAAATATAAAACAGCCACAAACGAAACCTGACACACCAATACCAAAGTACAGAGAGAGAGTTTAGACTGTTTTTCAATTTGTTGTTTACTCAGACTCTGTAAAATACTTATTTTCAGAAGGTAATTCTTTAATGAGGATGATGATAATGATTCATGTTGATTAATTAACTCCCTAAAACAATGTAGACAGCGCCGCCTTCTGGCTCTGCTTTAGAACTACCGTCCCTTTAAATGTTACATGGCTCCCTCCCTTGAATGAGTTACATTAAAACATGGCGGAGGGGAGGAACTGTGGAAACTGCCTGGGCTGAATAATTTCAAAGGAAAACATACAAAAGTGACCTTTGTGGAGACGGAGGAGAGTGTACGAAGGCAGCAGAGAGGTGGGATGACTGTTGTATGACGCTGGGGACATACGGCTTTTGGATATTGTTTTACTTGCAACAGAAGAGTGGACCCGAAGCCTTTTTCGCATAAATACAAAAAACAAAACAATCCAGAAATGAACGGGGTAAGTTGGCTGTAACAATTCGTCTAATGTGTACTTTGTTATTTGACAAAAAAAATAGGTTACATTAATGTAGGACAATAGAGGGGAGTGGATTGTTATTTCTATGCTAGTTAGGTATTTGTTTTTAACGTTACTTGATCAATGTCCAACATTGTTGCATGATGTTAGCTAGCATGGTTAGCTAGCTAACTATACGTTATTCTCCCTACTCCAGCTAGCTACTCCTATCGGTTGAATAAGCGAATGGTCGAAATAAAAAGTTAGTCGCTTTTAGTGGGCGAGGCATTTGTAACTCAAATATACAGCCACGTTTGCATGTTCTCGAAAACAACATGTTTGTCACAAATAATGTGAATAAGCGAACGGTCGAGCTAACAACCAGGAGGCCCATATGTTGTGCGGGTGTATTTAGTCATAGTTAGCCAAATTAGGTTGCTGGCTGGCGTCACTGCTAGTGTATTGACACAGGTCTCCTCTTTTTCATGAGACCAGGTCAGGTGACTGCCAGACATTACTCAACAGTTGTTATGGTCGAATGTCCTCGACATTAACCTTTTGGAAAATGAATTTCAACGTTATGTCATTTACATTGTTGACGTCTCCACACACACAGCAACAGCAAATGATTGATGGTTTCCACCTCTTCCTTTGACAGGACATGGTACTAAACAGCCACTCGATCACTCTCCTGGGCCACAGCAAGTCCAAATCACCTGTCCGTGATGAGATGACCATCAAACTCATTCAGGAGGGAAAGTACGCTGGATGCTGCTCTATACAGAATGAAACACAGAGGCAAGCGGATGGTATGTAGTGTATTCATTGAACTACTGCAGTGCATGTCCTGTTCTTTCTATTTGCCTCTTTCCTGCAAGTCTACACATTCTGCCATCGGGTGGAGAGAAATGTTTGCAGTTTTTAATATGATATCTGAGTGAGAGTGACTAACAAAATCAATGGGGCCATGTGGGTGGTAATTTGACCATGATTAGGCATTGCATGCTGCCAGTTGCCCATACCTGGCCTAGATCAATGTGTATAGACATTATGTGGCTTAGTGAATACTGAGTAAAATGTGTGTTTACATGAAACCTTAAACATGGCTGCATGATAAGGTTGGCTTCATGGTCCATCACTTCACCCCTCATTCAAAAATAACATTCTCATCACATCTGAGGCGCTGTGGGTTTAGTCTGTGGCATCTCGATAGTCTAACGTTACTTATTCTTGTTTCCTCAGTTTTTGATAGCCCATTTTACATGAAATGTACAAAAGCAATGTGAATGCGATGAAGCCATTGACATGAACGCTGTTATATCCTCACCTGACTTCCTCTTTGCTTGCCCCACCCAGCAGCCAGGAGACTGAACTCTGAGGCGGCATGCGTCCTGAAGCTGGCAGACATGGAAGAGAGCCAC